>NW_027118605.1:0-73350 GCF_036417845.1 Apteryx mantelli | reverse complement strand
TAGCAGGAATTGATAATTGGATTCATTATACCAGAGTGAAGAAGGTACCATCACAATGGGGGGTAAAAATGATCACTCCTACAAAACTGAGATTTACATCTTGGTAATACTATGCTGGGTAGGATTAAGTAATGGTTTCGCTCAAATAATACATACATATGCTACTGTACATGTAGAAGAACGAATGGATGTAAATTTGACTTGTGATTTTGTTGGAGATATGAGAAGTTCAATCCAAGACATTAGTTGCTATTGGCAGAAGAATGAGTCCAAATTGTCAACTGGGTTTACGATCCGATGGGACAGTGATACACGAAGGGGTACTATGATTTTATCATTGCGAAATGTAAGTAAGACAGATGTAGGAAACTACACCTGTATTGTTTGGATTAAAGAGAGTTTTGATTATGGAAAAAGGGCATTAGAGGTTACTGCAAAATCAGAACCTATGCAGAAAAGAAACAGAGCCAGGAGAGAGTTAAAAGATTTGGAAAAAGACGAAATGCAACCAATACAAATAATCCAGGCGCCACAACAGGAAACACAAGAAAATCTAATGCAAAAGAAAGTTAGCTGAAAAACACCCAGTCTAGAACTGTACAAAAGTATACACTTGTGACACCCCGAAAGTGAAGTTACCTTTCCACCTGTGGTCCTTGCATTAAGGACAGGTTGTGCCTGTAGAGGAATTAAATACTCCATGAGTGAACCTGTAATACAATTCGGAGTGGGAATAGATTGTAGAACTACGATCAGGAGCACAGGAAATTTAGTTTGGGTTACCAGTGATGGACAATGGACGACTCACCTCCCCTTGGATGGGTTGGTGACTGAAATAACTTTAGGGTTACCAACTCTCTGCCCAATTTGGAAGAAAGCGCCATTTAAGGGTAGATTAGAAAATTTATGGATAATGAAGAGAGAAATAAAGGATGATGATGATTGGCAAGAACCATCATCCGGTGTGAAGTTAGGTTGGGCTTTAGAATCATTGTTTGCTCCAATTAGTACTTATCGGAATAGAGAAA
The DNA here is from genome assembly GCF_036417845.1 of Apteryx mantelli. NCBI lineage: Eukaryota > Metazoa > Chordata > Aves > Apterygiformes > Apterygidae > Apteryx > Apteryx mantelli. Next base: position 72,322 of record NW_027118605.1, on the reverse strand, counting down.
TGTTGTACCGGTTGTTAGGACAAACGGAAAGGCTAGCAAGAGTGACTAAAGAAGGATTTAAGGAAATAAACTTACAATTACAGGCAACCACAAAAATGACCCTGCAAAATAGAATGGCATTAGATATGCTGTTGCTAAAAGAACATGGAGTATGTGGTTATTTACGAGATAAGAATGATCATTGTTGTGTACATATTCCGAATGTTACAGCCGCGGCAGAACGTGATTTGTCTCAGCTAACGCAAATTGAACGTGCAACTGAGGAAGAAAGAGAAGAAAGTGCCCATAATTGGGTGGCTGCTTTAGCAAAGTCATTTGGATTGAACATCTCTGGTTGGGTAGCATCTTTAATTCAATGGTGTATAATAATTATAATTATTATGTTAGCTATTATGGGAGTGTTGCGTTTGATTCAAAATATTGTTAATAAGGAACGGCAACACTTGGGGAAAATTTTAAAAGCTGTTACCAGGAAGAATCATGAACTTCCCCCGAGATATGAAGACATTGGAAATAATTCATTGCAGCTACAATCACCAGTTTGAGACGGTCCAAAGAATATGGAAATCTGCGGAACTGATGATGAAAATCCTTGCAGTCTGGAAGACTTGAAGTATTTTCAAAGGGGGGAATTGTTACATTATATTGATTAGAATAGGTTATACTTGGTAGACAAGATGAAGGTATAATTGCAGGTGTTGGGTACAGTACAATCTGATGAACTAGGTACAGCACAATCTGATGAACTGGGTACAGCACAATCTGATGAACTAGGTAAATGATAAGCAAATCTTGGCAACAGTAACTGAAGAAACTATAAATGGGAAACAATCATGTAGCTTAGCAATTCTGTTGATTATGTTACGTAACCGAACACTATAAATATTAACCAAGTTAAACGGGGATTTGGGATTCTCAGCTTTGGACATGAGTCCCTGAGACCCCGGGCCCCGAATAAAGCACCGCATATAACTGCTTTCGTAGTTATGTGTTTCTTTACGGGCAACAGTTTTCTGGCGACCCAGATGGGACTTCGGGAGTAGTGTTGACGGTTCGCTTTCCGATTTTGCTCCGTGCCGGCACCGAGGAATTCTCGGGGAGCCATCGGCTGCGCCCGCTCTGCGCTGCTCCTGACGTCCCAAAGTGGTAAGCCCGAAGGTGCTTTATTGTAATATTTGGTCGGGTGCCTGCCTAATAAGACGCGACGGCGATTCACGCAAGGTTGGGCTAACGAGCTCGAGGTCTGGTCTGTGGAAGCCTAGGCGCTGGCCGTCAGACGGAGCGAAAGCCCCGCAGGTCCAGCACTCACGGACATACGTGGCTGTCTCGTGAGTTTGGTTTGGTCTTTTGTTTCCCATCAGAGGCTATCTTTCCATTTTCTACCCCGTAGATTTAGTGTGTGTGTGTGGAGTGAATGTGTAAGACCATGGTAATACCGGATAATTCTCCGTTAGGATGTTTATTAAAGCATTGGAAAAGTGCGGGATATTTTCAGAGTATGAGTAAAAGTCGATTTATAGATTATTGTACGAATTGGTGGCCACAATATGAGTATGATGGACCCCGGTGGCCTGAACACGGAAGTTTAGATCCGGGTGTTATAGGTCCATTAATGAGATATTGTTAAGAACTTGAAAAATGGGATGAAGTACCATATGTTGATCTATTTTATGATATACGTAATCATCCAGATATGCAGAGAGAATGTGGAATGTTGTTGGTACATCCCGAAAAAAAGATAAAACAAAATGTGAAGGATGTGTAGGTAATAAGAAGCGTATGACTTGTTTGGCAATACAAAATTCAATAAGAGAGCCAGAGGAGGTATCACTTTTAGCATCACCGACGGCCCCTGTGATGTCCGATATAGATGCAGGGGACGATAGTGATACTGATAGTATTAAGGCGGTAAAACCGTCAGAATCAATTAATACTGGAGCGATCCAGATTAAGTTAACACCGAAGGGTTCGCCAGGGCATTCATCATGCCCAAGACAAGCGCAACGAACCCCAATTGCACAGAGAACAAGACAAGGGAGGAAGGAACAAGAGCAAAACAGTAAAGTATTATTAGCCCCTTTACGAGAGGCAATTTCGGGGACTGATAAAGTATATGGGAAAGTTCCTTTTTCCCCAGGAGATTTAGTAATTTGGAAGCAATCAGCTGGAAAGTGTACAATAATAGGGAAAAAAAAAAAAAACAAACCACAAAGAGAAATCAGGCAGGATTATTAGCAATGTTACAACGAGTAAATCAAGGAATAAGAGGCAGAAGTAGAGGACGAGGTCGAGGAGGATACAGGGTAGGAGGCATGCGGGGAATACCTCAAAATCAGCTAGGGATAAATCAGTGTGCGTTTTGCAGACAACAGGGACATTGGAAAAATGAGTGCCCAGTGAAAATGAATTTGGCCCAGCAGACTTCAGTAGGAGGAACACCAATGGCAGAAACAATGATGTTAGGACATTTGGGGCAACATAGTAGCTAAGTGATGGATTAAAAGTGACAACAGAAATTGATGGGGAAGAGAAACAATTATTGGTAGATACTGGGGCAACTTATTCTGTTTTAAATACTTGTTTAGGAAAGATAGGAGATACGATGATAACTGTGGTAGGAGCTACAGGAAAAACAGAGCAACGGCCCTTTCTGCGGCCATTGCATCTAAATTTTAGGGGTAAAGAATTAGATCATGAATTTCTCTATGTACCGGATTGTCCTACATCTTTGTTAGGACGAGATTTATTGTCAAGATTTAATGCTAAAATAATATTTGAAAATGGAAAAGCTAAGTTGCAGATACCTGAGGAAGAAATAGCTAGAATATTTATAGTAAAAGAAATAGCTAATACAACAATACCAATAGAGGTAGAAAACGCTGTAGTACCATGGGTATGGGAGACACAAGTACCGGGATTAGCGAAAGCAGCAAAACCTGTCATAGTAGAATTGAAAGAAGGTGTCCAACCGGTAAGAGTTAGACAATATCCTATACAGTTAGAAGCTAGGAAAGGGGTAGCACCATTAATTGCAAAATTTTTGATGCACAATGTGTTAGAAGAATGTGAATCTGAATATAATACACCAATATTTCCTATAAGAAAACCTAACGGAGATTATAGGTTAGTTCAAGATTTAAGAGCTGTAAACGAAATAGTTAAAGATATACATCCAGTAGTAGCAAATCCTTATACATTGTTAACATCTGTGGCAGAACAATTTAGATACTTTTCTGTAATTGATTTAAAAGATGCTTTCTTCTGCATCCCATTGGCATTACAAAGTAGGAAATTATTTGCGTTTGAATGGGAAAATCCGGATACAGGACGAAAACGACAGCTGACCTGGACCAGGTTACCACAAGGCTTCAAAAACAGTCCTACAATATTTGGGAATCAGCTGGCACGAGAACTGGAGGATTGGAAGGAGCAAGGATATTTTCAATTACCATCAAAAGCATACTTATTGTTGCAATATGTGGATGACATTTTCGTGGCGACAGAAAGGTATGAAAACTGCATTACTGTTACAGTTGCGTGATTAAATTTACTGGGACAGAGCGGTTATCGAGTTTCTAAGGAAAAAGCCCAAATTGCCCGGGAAAAAGTGATATATCTGGGATGTGAAATTTCCCAAGGACAAAGACGGTTGGGGGTGAATAGAATACAAGCGATTTGTGCCATCCCTGAACCTAGAAATTTGCACGAGTTACGAACTTTTCTAGGAATGACAGGGTGGTGCAGACTCTGGATTTTGAATTATGGACTGTTAGCCAAACCACTGTATGCAGCTTTAAAAGAGCCACAATTAGTTTGGAGTTTAGAGTGTAAAAGGGCTTTTCAAGACTTAAAACAGGCTCTGCAAGAAGCCCCAGCATTAGGATTGCCTGATTTGACAAAAACATTTCAACTCTTTGTACATGAGCGGCAACGACTAGCGCTTGGAGTTTTAACTCAACGAATTGGATCATGGAAGAGACCGGTGGGCTATTTTTCCAAGCAGTTGGATATGGTAAGTGCCGGATGGCCTTCTTGCCTCCGAGCAGTGGCTGCTACTGTAATGTTAGTCCAAGAAGCTAGAAAATTGACATTGGGAACAAAAATGGAAGTATTTGTGCCCCACATGGTGATTGCAGTTTTGGAACAAAAGGGGGGTCATTGGTTGTCATCCAGTAGAATGTTGAAATATCAGGCAATATTGAGAGAACAGGATGATATATTTTTAAAGATAACAACATGTTTGAATCCCGCTGAATTTTTAGGTAGCAAAATAGAGGAAGGCGAGCTGGAACATGATTGTATTGAGGTGATCGAACAAACTTACGCCAGTAGGGTAGATCTGAAAGATATTCCCCTTGTAAATCCTGACTGGACATTATTTACAGACGGTAGCAGCTTTGTTGAGAATGGAACACGATATTCTGGATATGCTGTGGTTACTAAGCTTGAAGTAATTGAAGCAAAGGCATTAATGCCAGGAACGTCAGCGCAAAAGGCAGAACTGGTCGCTCTAATTCGGGCTTTAATACCGAGTACGGATAAGAGAGTGAATATTTGGACAGATTCTAAATACGCTTTTGGAATAATACATATACATGGAGCTTTATGGAAGGAAAGAGGATTGTTGACGGCTCAAGGTAGTATTATTAAATATCGAACCGAGATCTTACAGTTATTAGAGGCTGTGGTACTACCTCAGCAAGTGGCTGTAATGCATTGTCGAGGACATCAGAGGGATGACAGCGATGTGGCACAAGGAAACATGAAGGCAGACCAGGCAGCCAAAATTGCTGCACGGCAAGTATGGACTGAATTAGCTCTAATACCTACTAAGGTAAGCCCGATTACTGCTCATCTCTCTGTAAATCCCTTTTATACCCAAGAAGATGAAAAATTAGCCGACTTGGTAAAGGCACAGAAGAATTCACATGGATGGTATGTAACAGGTAATGGACAAGTAGTAGTGCCTGCTACAATTATGAAACGAATAATACAAACTGAACATAATAAATGCCATTGGGGAGCAGAAGCATTGGTGCAGTTTTTAAAGCGGAGCATTATATCTGCACAAATGTTAACAATAGCAAAAGGGGTGAATGCGAAGTGTCCAGTATGTTTAAAGAATAATCCGGTAATACGAAAACAAATTCAAATGGGAACTTTGAAAGTGGGAATAGAACCAGGTGACTATTGGCAAGTGGATTTTGCAGAATTACCTAAATCAAAAGGGTTTCAGTATTTATTGGTATACGTATGTACCTTTTCAGGGTGGCTAGAAGCATTTCCCTGTAGAACGAATCAAGCTAGAGAAGTAGTAAAAACTTTGTTAAAAGAGATCATACCTAGATTTGGGGTACCTTTAGGAATTTCTTCAGATCGAGGCCCACACTTTATAGCTAAAATAGTACAGGAAATTAGTGAAATGCTTGGAATTAGCTGGGATTTACATACACCATGGAGGCCACAATCTAGTGGAAAGGTAGAAAGGATGAATCAAACATTAAAAGGACAAATTAAAAAGATATGCCAGGAAGCTCAAATCCAATGGCCACAGGCATTGCCCCTTGCTTTATTGAGAATTCGTATAAAACCTAGAGAAGGGTTGTCTGTAAGTCCCTATGAAATTCTGTACGGTAAGCCATATACTGCACCAACGAAGGGAATGGGAAGTGCAGATTTACACCTCCAAGGAGATCAAGATGTTTATAGTTATATAATTTCTTTAAGCAGATTACTCACAGCCTTACGTGCCGCGATCATCTGGAATCGCCCTTTGCCGTTGGAGAATCAACCAGGAGACCAAGCGTATGTTCGAAATTGGCAAACGGAGCCTTTAAAGGAACAGTGGCATGGACTTTATTTGGTGCTATTGATAACATTTACCGCTGTGAAAGTAGCAGGAATTGATAATTGGATTCGTTATACCAGAGTGAAGAAGGTACCATCACAATGGGGGGTAAAAATGATCACTCCTACAAAACTGAGATTTACATCTTGGTAATACTATGCTGGGTAGGATTAAGTAATGGTTTCGCTCAAATAATACATACATATGCTACTGTACATATAGAAGAACGAATGGATGTAAATTTGACTTGTGATTTTGTTGGAGATATGAGAAGTTCAATCCAAGACATTAGTTGCTATTGGCAGAAGAATGAGTCCAAATTGTCAACTGGGTTCACAATCCGATGGGATAGTGATACACGAAGGGGTACTATGATTTTATCATTGCGAAATGTAAGTAAGACAGATGTAGGAAACTACACCTGTATTGTTTGGATTAAAGAGAGTTTTGATTATGGAAAAAGGGCATTAGAGGTTACTGCAAAATCAGAACCTATGCAGAAAAGAAACAGAGCCAGGAGAGAGTTAAAAGATTTGGAAAAAGACGAAATGCAACCAATACAAATAATCCAGGCGCCACAACAGGAAACACAAGAAAATCCAATGCAAAAGAAAGTTAGCTGAAAAACACCCAGTCTAGAACTGTACAAAAGTATACACTTGTGACACCCCGAAAGTGAAGTTACCTTTCCACCTGTGGTCCTTGCATTAAGGACAGGTTGTGCCTGTAGAGGAATTAAATACTCCATGAGTGAACCTGTAATACAATTCGGAGTGGGAATAGATTGTAGAACTACGATCAGGAGCACAGGAAATTTAGTTTGGGTTACAAGTGATGGACAATGGACGACTCACCTCCCCTTGGATGGGTTGGTGACTGAAATAACTTTAGGGTTACCAACTCTCTGCCCAATTTGGAAGAAAGCGCCATTTAAGGGTAGATTAGAAAATTTATGGATAATGAAGAGAGAAATAAAGGATGATGATGATTGGCAAGAACCATCATCCGGTGTGAAGTTAGGTTGGGCTTTAGAATCATTGTTTGCTCCAATTAGTACTTATCGGAATAGAGAAATGTTGTACCGGTTGTTAGGACAAACGGAAAGGCTAGCAAGAGTGACTAAAGAAGGATTTAAGGAAATAAACTTACAATTACAGGCAACCACAAAAATGACCCTGCAAAATAGAATGGCATTAGATATGCTGTTGCTAAAAGAACATGGAGTATGTGGTTATTTACGAGATAAGATTGATCATTGTTGTGTACATATTCCGAATGTTACAGCCGCGGTAGAACGTGATTTGTCTCAGCTAACGCAAATTGAACATGCAACTGAGGAAGAAAGAGAAGAAAGTACCCATAATTGGGTTGCTGCTTTAGCAAAGTCATTTGGATTGAACATCTCTGGTTGGGTAGCATCTTTAATTCAATGGTGTATAATAATTATAATTATTATGTTAGCTATTATGGGAGTGTTGCGTTTGATTCAAAATATTGTTAATAAGGAACGGCAACACTTGGGGAAAATTTTAAAAGCTGTTACCAGGAAGAATCATGAACTTCCCCCGAGATATGAAGACATTGGAAATAATTCATTGCAGCTACAATCACCAGTTTGAGACGGTCCAAAGAATATGGAAATCTGCGGAACTGATGATGAAAATCCTTGCAGTCTGGAAGACTTGAAGTATTTTCAAAGGGGGGAATGGTTACATTATATTGATTAGAATAGGTTATACTTGGTAGACAAGATGAAGGTATAATTGCAGGTGTTGGGTACAGTACAATCTGATGAACTAGGTACAGCACAATCTGATGAACTAGGTAAATGATAAGCAAATCTTGGCAACAGTAACTGAAGAAACTATAAATGGGAAACAATCATGTAGCTTAGCAATTCTGTTGATTATGTTACGTAACCGAACACTATAAATATTAACCAAGTTAAACGGGGATTTGGGATTCTCAGCTTTGGACATGAGTCCCTGAGACCCCGGGCCCCGAATAAAGCACCGCATATAACTGCTTTCGTAGTTATGTGTTTCTTTACGGGCAACAGTTTTCTGGCGACCCAGATGGGACTTCGGGAGTAGTGTTGACGGTTCGCTTTCCGATTTTGCTCCGTGCCGGCACCGAGGAATTCTCGGGGAGCCATCGGCTGCGCCCGCTCTGCGCTGCTCCTGACGTCCCAAAGTGGTAAGCCCGAAGGTGCTTTATTGTAATATTTGGTCGGGTGCCTGCCTAATAAGACGTGACGGCGATTCACGCAAGGTTGGGCTAACGAGCTCGAGGTCTGGTCTGTGGAAGCCTAGGCGCTGGCCGTCAGACGGAGCGAAAGCCCCGCAGGTCCAGCACTCACGGACATACGTGGCTGTCTCGTGAGTTTGGTTTGGTCTTTTGTTTCCCATCAGAGGCTATCTTTCCGTTTTCTACCCCGTAGATTTAGTGTGTGTGTGTGTGGAGTGAGTGTGTAAGACCATGGTAATACTGGATAATTCTCCGTTAGGATGTTTATTAAAGCATTGGAAAAGTGCGGGATATTTTCAGAGTATGAGTAAAAGTCGATTTATAGATTATTGTACGAATTGGTGGCCACAATATGAGTATGATGGACCCCGGTGGCCTGAACACGGAAGTTTAGATCCGGGTGTTATAGGTCCATTAATGAGATATTGTTAAGAACTTGAAAAATGGGATGAAGTACCATATGTTGATCTATTTTATGATATACGTAATCATCCAGATATGCAGAGAGAATGTGGAATGTTGTTGGTACATCCCGAAAAAAAGATAAAACAAAATGTGAAGGATGTGTAGGTAATAAGAAGTGTATGACTTGTTTGGCAATACAAAATTCAATAAGAGAGCCAGAGGAGGTATCACTTTTAGCATCACCGACGGCCCCTGTGATGTCCGATATAGATGCAGGGGACGATAGTGATACTGATAGTATTAAGGCGGTAAAACCGTCAGAATCAATTAATACTGGAGCGATCCAGATTAAGTTAACACCGAAGGGTTCGCCAGGGCATTCATCATGCCCAAGACAAGCGCAACGAACCCCAATTGCACAGAGAACAAGACAAGGGAGGAAGGAACAAGAGCAAAACAGTAAAGTATTATTAGCCCCTTTACGAGAGGCAATTTCGGGGACTGATAAAGTATATGGGAAAGTTCCTTTTTCCCCAGGAGATTTAGTAATTTGGAAGCAATCAGCTGGAAAGTGTACAATAATAGGGAAAAAAAAAAAAAAAAACAAACCACAAAGAGAAATCAGGCAGGATTATTAGCAATGTTACAACGAGTAAATCAAGGAATAAGAGGCAGAAGTAGAGGACGAGGTCGAGGAGGATACAGGGTAGGAGGCATGCGGGGAATACCTCAAAATCAGCTAGGGATAAATCAGTGTGCGTTTTGCAGACAACAGGGACATTGGAAAAATGAGTGCCCAGTGAAAATGAATTTGGCCCAGCAGACTTCAGTAGGAGGAACACCAATGGCAGAAACAATGATGTTAGGACATTTGGGGCAACATAGTAGCTGACTAAGTGATGGATTAAAAGTGACAACAGAAATTGATGGGGAAGAGAAACAATTATTGGTAGATACTGGGGCAACTTATTCTGTTTTAAATACTTGTTTAGGAAAGATAGGAGATACGATGATAACTGTGGTAGGAGCTACAGGAAAAACAGAGCAACGGCCCTTTCTGCGGCCATTGCATCTAAATTTTAGGGGTAAAGAATTAGATCATGAATTTCTCTATGTACCGGATTGTCCTACATCTTTGTTAGGACGAGATTTATTGTCAAGATTTAATGCTAAAATAATATTTGAAAATGGAAAAGCTAAGTTGCAGATACCTGAGGAAGAAATAGCTAGAATATTTATAGTAAAAGAAATAGCTAATACAACAATACCAATAGAGGTAGAAAACGCTGTAGTACCATGGGTATGGGAGACACAAGTACCGGGATTAGCGAAAGCAGCAAAACCTGTCATAGTAGAATTGAAAGAAGGTGTCCAACCGGTAAGAGTTAGACAATATCCTATACAGTTAGAAGCTAGGAAAGGGGTAGCACCATTAATTGCAAAATTTTTGATGCACAATGTGTTAGAAGAATGTGAATCTGAATATAATACACCGATATTTCCTATAAGAAAACCTAACGGAGATTATAGGTTAGTTCAAGATTTAAGAGCTGTAAACGAAATAGTTAAAGATATACATCCAGTAGTAGCAAATCCTTATACATTGTTAACATCTGTGGCAGAACAATTTAGATACTTTTCTGTAATTGATTTAAAAGATGCTTTCTTCTGCATCCCATTGGCATTACAAAGTAGGAAATTATTTGCGTTTGAATGGGAAAATCCGGATACAGGACGAAAACGACAGCTGACCTGGACCAGGTTACCACAAGGCTTCAAAAACAGTCCTACAATGTTTGGGAATCAGCTGGCACGAGAACTGGAGGATTGGAAGGAGCAAGGATATTTTCAATTACCATCAAAAGCATACTTATTGTTGCAATATGTGGATGACATTTTCGTGGCGACAGAAAGGTATGAAAACTGCATTACTGTTACAGTTGCGTGATTAAATTTACTGGGACAGAGCGGTTATCGAGTTTCTAAGGAAAAAGCCCAAATTGCCCGGGAAAAAGTGATATATCTGGGATGTGAAATTTCCCAAGGACAAAGACGGTTGGGGGTGAATAGAATACAAGCGATTTGTGCCATCCCTGAACCTAGAAATTTGCACGAGTTACGAACTTTTCTAGGAATGACAGGGTGGTGCAGACTCTGGATTTTGAATTATGGACTGTTAGCCAAACCACTGTATGCAGCTTTAAAAGAGCCACAATTAGTTTGGAGTTTAGAGTGTAAAAGGGCTTTTCAAGACTTAAAACAGGCTCTGCAAGAAGCCCCAGCATTAGGATTGCCTGATTTGACAAAAACATTTCAACTCTTTGTACATGAGCGGCAACGACTAGCGCTTGGAGTTTTAACTCAACGAATTGGATCATGGAAGAGACCGGTGGGCTATTTTTCCAAGCAGTTGGATATGGTAAGTGCCGGATGGCCTTCTTGCCTCCGAGCAGTGGCTGCTACTGTAATGTTAGTCCAAGAAGCTAGAAAATTGACATTGGGAACAAAAATGGAAGTATTTGTGCCCCACATGGTGATTGCAGTTTTGGAACAAAAGGGGGGTCATTGGTTGTCATCCGGTAGAATGTTGAAATATCAGGCAATATTGAGAGAACAGGATGATATATTTTTAAAGATAACAACATGTTTGAATCCCGCTGAATTTTTAGGTAGCAAAATAGAGGAAGGCGAGCTGGAACATGATTGTATTGAGGTGATCGAACAAACTTACGCCAGTAGGGTAGATCTGAAAGATATTCCCCTTGTAAATCCTAATTTTATAGCTAAAATAGTACAGGAAATTAGTGAAATGCTTGGAATTAGCTGGGATTTACATACACCATGGAGGCCACAATCTAGTGGAAAGGTAGAAAGGATGACTGGACATTATTTACAGACGGTAGCAGCTTTGTTGAGAATGGAACACGATATTCTGGATATGCTGTGGTTACTAAGCTTGAAGTAATTGAAGCAAAGGCATTAATGCCAGGAACGTCAGCGCAAAAGGCAGAACTGGTCGCTCTAATTCGGGCTTTAATACCGAGTACGGATAAGAGAGTGAATATTTGGACAGATTCTAAATACGCTTTTGGAATAATACATATACATGGAGCTTTATGGAAGGAAAGAGGATTGTTGACGGCTCAAGGTAGTATTATTAAATATCGAACCGAGATCTTACAGTTATTAGAGGCTGTGGTACTACCTCAGCAAGTGGCTGTAATGCATTGTCGAGGACATCAGAGGGATGACAGCGATGTGGCACAAGGAAACATGAAGGCAGACCAGGCAGCCAAAATTGCTGCACGGCAAGTATGGACTGAATTAGCTCTAATACCTACTAAGGTAAGCCCGATTACTGCTCATCTCTCTGTAAATCCCTTTTATACCCAAGAAGATGAAAAATTAGCCGATTTGGTAAAGGCACAGAAGAATTCACATGGATGGTATGTAACAGGTAATGGACAAGTAGTAGTGCCTGCTACAATTATGAAACGAATAATACAAACTGAACATAATAAATGCCATTGGGGAGCAGAAGCATTGGTGCAGTTTTTAAAGCGGAGCATTATATCTGCACAAATGTTAACAATAGCAAAAGGGGTGAATGCGAAGTGTCCAGTATGTTTAAAGAATAATCCGGTAATACGAAAACAAATTCAAATGGGAACTTTGAAAGTGGGAATAGAACCAGGTGACTATTGGCAAGTGGATTTTGCAGAATTACCTAAATCAAAAGGGTTTCAGTATTTATTGGTATACGTATGTACCTTTTCAGGGTGGCTAGAAGCATTTCCCTGTAGAACGAATCAAGCTAGAGAAGTAGTAAAAACTTTGTTAAAAGAGATCATACCTAGATTTGGGGTACCTTTAGGAATTTCTTCAGATCGAGGCCCACACTTTATAGCTAAAATAGTACAGGAAATTAGTGAAATGCTTGGAATTAGCTGGGATTTACATACACCATGGAGGCCACAATCTAGTGGAAAGGTAGAAAGGATGAATCAAACATTAAAAGGACAAATTAAAAAGATATGCCAGGAAGCTCAAATCCAATGGCCACAGGCATTGCCCCTTGCTTTATTGAGAATTCGTATAAAACCTAGAGAAGGGTTGTCTGTAAGTCCCTATGAAATTCTGTACGGTAAGCCATATACTGCACCAACGAAGGGAATGGGAAGTGCAGATTTACACCTCCAAGGAGATCAAGATGTTTATAGTTATATAATTTCTTTAAGCAGATTACTCACAGCCTTACGTGCCGCGATCATCTGGAATCGCCCTTTGCCGTTGGAGAATCAACCAGGAGACCAAGCGTATGTTCGAAATTGGCAAACGGAGCCTTTAAAGGAACAGTGGCATGGACTTTATTTGGTACTATTGATAACATTTACCGCTGTGAAAGTAGCAGGAATTGATAATTGGATTCATTATACCAGAGTGAAGAAGGTACCATCACAATGGGGGGTAAAAATGATCACTCCTACAAAACTGAGATTTACATCTTGGTAATACTATGCTGGGTAGGATTAAGTAATGGTTTCGCTCAAATAATACATACATATGCTACTGTACATATAGAAGAACGAATGGATGTAAATTTGACTTGTGATTTTGTTGGAGATATGAGAAGTTCAATCCAAGACATTAGTTGCTATTGGCAGAAGAATGAGTCCAAATTGTCAACTGGGTTTACAATCCGATGGGATAGTGATACACGAAGGGGTACTATGATTTTATCATTGCGAAATGTAAGTAAGACAGATGTAGGAAACTACACCTGTATTGTTTGGATTAAAGAGAGTTTTGATTATGGAAAAAGGGCATTAGAGGTTACTGCAAAATCAGAACCTATGCAGAAAAGAAACAGAGCCAGGAGAGAGTTAAAAGATTTGGAAAAAGACGAAATGCAACCAATACAAATAATCCAGGCGCCACAACAGGAAACACAAGAAAATCTAATGCAAAAGAAAGTTAGCTGAAAAACACCCAGTCTAGAACTGTACAAAAGTATACACTTGTGACACCCCGAAAGTGAAGTTACCTTTCCACCTGTGGTCCTTGCATTAAGGACAGGTTGTGCCTGTAGAGGAATTAAATACTCAATGAGTGAACCTGTAATACAATTCGGAGTGAGAACAGATTGTAGAACTACGATCAGGAGCACAGGAAATTTAGTTTGGGTTACAAGTGATGGACAATGGACGACTCACCTCCCCTTGGATGGGTTGGTGACTGAAATAACTTTAGGGTTACCAACTCTCTGCCCAATTTGGAAGAAAGCGCCATTTAAGGGTAGATTAGAAAATTTATGGATAATGAAGAGAGAAATAAAGGATGATGATGATTGGCAAGAACCATCATCCGGTGTGAAGTTAGGTTGGGCTTTAGAATCATTGTTTGCTCCAATTAGTACTTATCGGAATAGAGAAATGTTGTACCGGTTGTTAGGACAAACGGAAAGGCTAGCAAGAGTGACTAAAGAAGGATTTAAGGAAATAAACTTACAATTACAGGCAACCACAAAAATGACCCTGCAAAATAGAATGGCATTAGATATGCTGTTGCTAAAAGAACATGGAGTATGTGGTTATTTACGAGATAAGATTGATCATTGTTGTGTACATATTCCGAATGTTACAGCCGCGGTAGAACGTGATTTGTCTCAGCTAACGCAAATTGAACATGCAACTGAGGAAGAAAGAGAAGAAAGTACCCATAATTGGGTGGCTGCTTTAGCAAAGTCATTTGGATTGAACATCTCTGGTTGGGTAGCATCTTTAATTCAATGGTGTATAATAATTATAATTATTATGTTAGCTATTATGGGAGTGTTGCGTTTGATTCAAAATATTGTTAATAAGGAACGGCAACACTTGGGGAAAATTTTAAAAGCTGTTACCAGGAAGAATCATGAACTTCCCCCGAGATATGAAGACATTGGAAATAATTCATTGCAGCTACAATCACCAGTTTGAGACGGTCCAAAGAATATGGAAATCTGCGGAACTGATGATGAAAATCCTTGCAGTCTGGAAGACTTGAAGTATTTTCAAAGGGGGGAATTGTTACATTATATTGATTAGAATAGGTTATACTTGGTAGACAAGATGAAGGTATAATTGCAGGTGTTGGGTACAGTACAATCTGATGAACTGGGTACAGTACAATCTGATGAACTGGGTACAGTACAATCTGATGAAGTGGGTACAGTACAATCTGATGAAGTGGGTACAGCACAATCTGATGAACTAGGTAAATGATAAGCAAATCTTGGCAACAGTAACTGAAGAAACTATAAATGGGAAACAATCATGTAGCTTAGCAATTCTGTTGATTATGTTATGTAACCGAACACTATAAATATTAACCAAGTTAAACGGGGATTTGGGATTCTCAGCTTTGGACATGAGTCCCTGAGACCCCGGGCCCTGAATAAAGCACCGCATATAACTGCTTTCGTAGTTATGTGTTTCTTTACGGGCAACAGTTTTCTGGCGACCCAGATGGGACTTCGGGAGTAGTGTTGACGGTTCGCTTTCCGATTTTGTTCCGTGCCGGCACCGAGGAATTCTCGGGGAGCCATCGGCTGCGCCCGCTCTGCGCTGCTCCTGACGTCCCAAAGTGGTAAGCCCGAAGGTGCTTTATTGTAATATTTGGTCGGGTGCCTGCCTAATAAGACGTGACGGCGATTCACGCAAGGTTGGGCTAACGAGCTCGAGGTCTGGTCTGTGGAAGCCTAGGCGCTGGCCGTCAGACGGAGCGAAAGCCCCGCAGGTCCAGCACTCACGGACATACGTGGCTGTCTCGTGAGTTTGGTTTGGTCTTTTGTTTCCCATCAGAGGCTATCTTTCCGTTTTCTACCCCGTAGATTTAGTGTGTGTGTGTGTGTGGAGTGAATGTGTAAGACCATGGTAATACCGGATAATTCTCCGTTAGGATGTTTATTAAAGCATTGGAAAAGTGCGGGATATTTTCAGAGTATGAGTAAAAGTCGATTTATAGATTATTGTACGAATTGGTGGCCACAATATGAGTATGATGGACCCCGGTGGCCTGAACACGGAAGTTTAGATCCGGGTGTTATAGGTCCATTAATGAGATATTGTTAAGAACTTGAAAAATGGGATGAAGTACCATATGTTGATCTATTTTATGATATACGTAATCATCCAGATATGCAGAGAGAATGTGGAATGTTGTTGGTACATCCCGAAAAAAAGATAAAACAAAATGTGGAGGATGTGTAGGTAATAAGAAGTGTATGACTTGTTTGGCAATACAAAATTCAATAAGAGAGCCAGAGGATGTATCACTTTTAGCATCACCGACGGCCCCTGTGATGTCCGATATAGATGCAGGGGACGATAGTGATACTGATAGTATTAAGGCGGTAAAACCGTCAGAATCAATTAATACTGGAGCGATCCAGATTAAGTTAACACCGAAGGGTTCGCCAGGGCATTCATCATGCCCAAGACAAGCGCAACGAACCCCAATTGCACAGAGAACAAGACAAGGGAGGAAGGAACAAGAGCAAAACAGTAAAGTATTATTAGCCCCTTTACGAGAGGCAATTTCGGGGACTGATAAAGTATATGGGAAAGTTCCTTTTTCCCCAGGAGATTTAGTAATTTGGAAGCAATCAGCTGGAAAGTGTACAATAATAGGGAAAAAAAAACAAACCACAAAGAGAAATCAGGCAGGATTATTAGCAATGTTACAACGAGTAAATCAAGGAATAAGAGGCAGAAGTAGAGGACGAGGTCGAGGAGGATACAGGGTAGGAGGCATGCGGGGAATACCTCAAAATCAGCTAGGGATAAATCAGTGTGCGTTTTGCAGACAACAGGGACATTGGAAAAATGAGTGCCCAGTGAAAATGAATTTGGCCCAGCAGACTTCAGTAGGAGGAACACCAATGGCAGAAACAATGATGTTAGGACATTTGGGGCAACATAGTAGCTGACTAAGTGATGGATTAAAAGTGACAACAGAAATTGATGGGGAAGAGAAACAATTATTGGTAGATACTGGGGCAACTTATTCTGTTTTAAATACTTGTTTAGGAAAGATAGGAGATACGATGATAACTGTGGTAGGAGCTACAGGAAAAACAGAGCAACGGCCCTTTCTGCGGCCATTGCATCTAAATTTTAGGGGTAAAGAATTAGATCATGAATTTCTCTATGTACCGGATTGTCCTACATCTTTGTTAGGACGAGATTTATTGTCAAGATTTAATGCTAAAATAATATTTGAAAATGGAAAAGCTAAGTTGCAGATACCTGAGGAAGAAATAGCTAGAATATTTATAGTAAAAGAAATAGCTAATACAACAATACCAATAGAGGTAGAAAACGCTGTAGTACCATGGGTATGGGAGACACAAGTACCGGGATTAGCGAAAGCAGCAAAACCTGTCATAGTAGAATTGAAAGAAGGTGTCCAACCGGTAAGAGTTAGACAATATCCTATACAGTTAGAAGCTAGGAAAGGGGTAGCACCATTAATTGCAAAATTTTTGATGCACAATGTGTTAGAAGAATGTGAATCTGAATATAATACACCAATATTTCCTATAAGAAAACCTAACGGAGATTATAGGTTAGTTCAAGATTTAAGAGCTGTAAACGAAATAGTTAAAGATATACATCCAGTAGTAGCAAATCCTTATACATTGTTAACATCTGTGGCAGAACAATTTAGATACTTTTCTGTAATTGATTTAAAAGATGCTTTCTTCTGCATCCCATTGGCATTACAAAGTAGGAAATTATTTGCGTTTGAATGGGAAAATCCGGATACAGGACGAAAACGACAGCTGACCTGGACCAGGTTACCACAAGGCTTCAAAAACAGTCCTACAATGTTTGGGAATCAGCTGGCACGAGAACTGGAGGATTGGAAGGAGCAAGGATATTTTCAATTACCATCAAAAGCATACTTATTGTTGCAATATGTGGATGACATTTTCGTGGCGACAGAAAGGTATGAAAACTGCATTACTGTTACAGTTGCGTTATTAAATTTACTGGGACAGAGCGGTTATCGAGTTTCTAAGGAAAAAGCCCAAATTGCCCGGGAAAAAGTGATATATCTGGGATGTGAAATTTCCCAAGGACAAAGACGGTTGGGGGTGAATAGAATACAAGCGATTTGTGCCATCCCTGAACCTAGAAATTTGCACGAGTTACGAACTTTTCTAGGAATGACAGGGTGGTGCAGACTCTGGATTTTGAATTATGGACTGTTAGCCAAACCACTGTATGCAGCTTTAAAAGAGCCACAATTAGTTTGGAGTTTAGAGTGTAAAAGGGCTTTTCAAGACTTAAAACAGGCTCTGCAAGAAGCCCCAGCATTAGGATTGCCTGATTTGACAAAAACATTTCAACTCTTTGTACATGAGCGGCAACGACTAGCGCTTGGAGTTTTAACTCAACGAATTGGATCATGGAAGAGACCGGTGGGCTATTTTTCCAAGCAGTTGGATATGGTAAGTGCCGGATGGCCTTCTTGCCTCCGAGCAGTGGCTGCTACTGTAATGTTAGTCCAAGAAGCTAGAAAATTGACATTGGGAACAAAAATGGAAGTATTTGTGCCCCACATGGTGATTGCAGTTTTGGAACAAAAGGGGGGTCATTGGTTGTCATCCGGTAGAATGTTGAAATATCAAGCAATATTGAGAGAACAGGATGATATATTTTTAAAGATAACAACATGTTTGAATCCCGCTGAATTTTTAGGTAGCAAAATAGAGGAAGGCGAGCTGGAACATGATTGTATTGAGGTGATCGAACAAACTTACGCCAGTAGGGTAGATCTGAAAGATATTCCCCTTGTAAATCCTGACTGGACATTATTTACAGACGGTAGCAGCTTTGTTGAGAATGGAACACGATATTCTGGATATGCTGTGGTTACTAAGCTTGAAGTAATTGAAGCAAAGGCATTAATGCCAGGAACGTCAGCGCAAAAGGCAGAACTGGTCGCTCTAATTCGGGCTTTAATACCGAGTACGGATAAGAGAGTGAATATTTGGACAGATTCTAAATACGCTTTTGGAATAATACATATACATGGAGCTTTATGGAAGGAAAGAGGATTGTTGACGGCTCAAGGTAGTATTATTAAATATCGAACCGAGATCTTACAGTTATTAGAGGCTGTGGTACTACCTCAGCAAGTGGCTGTAATGCATTGTCGAGGACATCAGAGGGATGGCAGCGATGTGGCACAAGGAAACATGAAGGCAGACCAGGCAGCCAAAATTGCTGCACGGCAAGTATGGACTGAATTAGCTCTAATACCTACTAAGGTAAGCCCGATTACTGCTCATCTCTCTGTAAATCCCTTTTATACCCAAGAAGATGAAAAATTAGCCGATTTGGTAAAGGCACAGAAGAATTCACATGGATGGTATGTAACAGGTAATGGACAAGTAGTAGTGCCTGCTACAATTATGAAACGAATAATACAAACTGAACATAATAAATGCCATTGGGGAGCAGAAGCATTGGTGCAGTTTTTAAAGCGGAGCATTATATCTGCACAAATGTTAACAATAGCAAAAGGGGTGAATGCGAAGTGTCCAGTATGTTTAAAGAATAATCCGGTAATACGAAAACAAATTCCAATGGGAACTTTGAAAGTGGGAATAGAACCAGGTGACTATTGGCAAGTGGATTTTGCAGAATTACCTAAATCAAAAGGGTTTAAGTATTTATTGGTATACGTATGTACCTTTTCAGGGTGGCTAGAAGCATTTCCCTGTAGAACGAATCAAGCTAGAGAAGTAGTAAAAACTTTGTTAAAAGAGATCATACCTAGATTTGGGGTACCTTTAGGAATTTCTTCAGATCGAGGCCCACACTTTATAGCTAAAATAGTACAGGAAATTAGTGAAATGCTTGGAATTAGCTGGGATTTACATACACCATGGAGGCCACAATCTAGTGGAAAGGTAGAAAGGATGAATCAAACATTAAAAGGACAAATTAAAAAGATATGCCAGGAAGCTCAAATCCAATGGCCACAGGCATTGCCCCTTGCTTTATTGAGAATTCGTATAAAACCTAGAGAAGGGTTGTCTGTAAGTCCCTATGAAATTCTGTACGGTAAGCCATATACTGCACCAACGAAGGGAATGGGAAGTGCAGATTTACACCTCCAAGGAGATCAAGATGTTTATAGTTATATAATTTCTTTAAGCAGATTACTCACAGCCTTACGTGCCGCGATCATCTGGAATCGCCCTTTGCCGTTGGAGAATCAACCAGGAGACCAAGCGTATGTTCGAAATTGGCAAACGGAGCCTTTAAAGGAACAGTGGCATGGACTTTATTTGGTACTATTGATAACATTTACCGCTGTGAAAGTAGCAGGAATTGATAATTGGATTCGTTATACCAGAGTGAAGAAGGTACCATCACAATGGGGGGTAAAAATGATCACTCCTACAAAACTGAGATTTACATCTTGGTAATACTATGCTGGGTAGGATTAAGTAATGGTTTCGCTCAAATAATACATACATATGCTACTGTACATATAGAAGAACGAATGGATGTAAATTTGACTTGTGATTTTGTTGGAGATATGAGAAGTTCAATCCAAGACATTAGTTGCTATTGGCAGAAGAATGAGTCCAAATTGTCAACTGGGTTTACAATCCGATGGGATAGTGATACACGAAGGGGTACTATGATTTTATCATTGCGAAATGTAAGTAAGACAGATGTAGGAAACTACACCTGTATTGTTTGGATTAAAGAGAGTTTTGATTATGGAAAAAGGGCATTAGAGGTTACTGCAAAATCAGAACCTATGCAGAAAAGAAACAGAGCCAGGAGAGAGTTAAAAGATTTGGAAAAAGACGAAATGCAACCAATACAAATAATCCAGGCGCCACAACAGGAAACACAAGAAAATCTAATGCAAAAGAAAGTTAGCTGAAAAACACCCAGTCTAGAACTGTACAAAAGTATACACTTGTGACACCCCGAAAGTGAAGTTACCTTTCCACCTGTGGTCCTTGCATTAAGGACAGGTTGTGCCTGTAGAGGAATTAAATACTCAATGAGTGAACCTGTAATACAATTCGGAGTGAGAACAGATTGTAGAACTACGATCAGGAGCACAGGAAATTTAGTTTGGGTTACAAGTGATGGACAATGGACGACTCACCTCCCCTTGGATGGGTTGGTGACTGAAATAACTTTAGGGTTACCAACTCTCTGCCCAATTTGGAAGAAAGCGCCATTTAAGGGTAGATTAGAAAATTTATGGATAATGAAGAGAGAAATAAAGGATGATGATGATTGGCAAGAACCATCATCCGGTGTGAAGTTAGGTTGGGCTTTAGAATCATTGTTTGCTCCAATTAGTGCTTATCGGAATAGAGAAATGTTGTACCGGTTGTTAGGACAAACGGAAAGGCTAGCAAGAGTGACTAAAGAAGGATTTAAGGAAATAAACTTACAATTACAGGCAACCACAAAAATGACCCTGCAAAATAGAATGGCATTAGATATGCTGTTGCTAAAAGAACATGGAGTATGTGGTTATTTACGAGATAAGATTGATCATTGTTGTGTACATATTCCGAATGTTACAGCCGCGGTAGAACGTGATTTGTCTCAGCTAACGCAAATTGAACATGCAACTGAGGAAGAAAGAGAAGAAAGTACCCATAATTGGGTTGCTGCTTTAGCAAAGTCATTTGGATTGAACATCTCTGGTTGGGTAGCATCTTTAATTCAATGGTGTATAATAATTATAATTATTATGTTAGCTATTATGGGAGTGTTGCGTTTGATTCAAAATATTGTTAATAAGGAACGGCAACACTTGGGGAAAATTTTAAAAGCTGTTACCAGGAAGAATCATGAACTTCCCCCGAGATATGAAGACATTGGAAATAATTCATTGCAGCTACAATCACCAGTTTGAGACGGTCCAAAGAATATGGAAATCTGCGGAACTGATGATGAAAATCCTTGCAGTCTGGAAGACTTGAAGTATTTTCAAAGGGGGGAATTGTTACATTATATTGATTAGAATAGGTTATACTTGGTAGACAAGATGAAGGTATAATTGCAGGTGTTGGGTACAGTACAATCTGATGAAGTGGGTACAGTACAATCTGATGAACTAGGTACAGCACAATCTGATGAACTAGGTAAATGATAAGCAAATCTTGGCAACAGTAACTGAAGAAACTATAAATGGGAAACAATCATGTAGCTTAGCAATTCTGTTGATTATGTTACGTAACCGAACACTATAAATATTAACCAAGTTAAACGGGGATTTGGGATTCTCAGCTTTGGACATGAGTCCCTGAGACCCCGGGCCCCGAATAAAGCACCGCATATAACTGCTTTCGTAGTTATGTGTTTCTTTACGGGCAACAGTTTTCTGGCGACCCAGATGGGACTTCGGGAGTAGTGTTGACGGTTCGCTTTCCGATTTTGCTCCGTGCCGGCACCGAGGAATTCTCGGGGAGCCATCGGCTGCGCCCGCTCTGCGCTGCTGCTGACGTCCCAAAGTGGTAAGCCCGAAGGTGCTTTATTGTAATATTTGGTCGGGTGCCTGCCTAATAAGACGTGACGGCGATTCACGCAAGGTTGGGCTAACGAGCTCGAGGTCTGGTCTGTGGAAGCCTAGGCGCTGGCCGTCAGACGGAGCGAAAGCCCCGCAGGTCCAGCACTCACGGACATACGTGGCTGTCTCGTGAGTTTGGTTTG
Source organism: Apteryx mantelli (assembly GCF_036417845.1). Taxonomy (NCBI): domain Eukaryota; kingdom Metazoa; phylum Chordata; class Aves; order Apterygiformes; family Apterygidae; genus Apteryx; species Apteryx mantelli. The sequence continues at coordinate 50,074 of NW_027118605.1, read as the reverse complement.
GTCTTTTGTTTCCCATCAGAGGCTATCTTTCCGTTTTCTACTCCGTAGATTTAGTGTGTGTGTGTGTGGAGTGAGTGTGTAAGACCATGGTAATACCGGATAATTCTCCGTTAGGATGTTTATTAAAGCATTGGAAAAGTGCGGGATATTTTCAGAGTATGAGTAAAAGTCGATTTATAGATTATTGTACGAATTGGTGGCCACAATATGAGTATGATGGACCCCGGTGGCCTGAACACGGAAGTTTAGATCCGGGTGTTATAGGTCCATTAATGAGATATTGTTAAGAACTTGAAAAATGGGATGAAGTACCATATGTTGATCTATTTTATGATATATGTAATCATCCAGATATGCAGAGAGAATGTGGAATGTTGTTGGTACATCCCGAAAAAAAGATAAAACAAAATGTGAAGGATGTGTAGGTAATAAGAAGTGTATGACTTGTTTGGCAATACAAAATTCAATAAGAGAGCCAGAGGAGGTATCACTTTTAGCATCACCGACGGCCCCTGTGATGTCCGATATAGATGCAGGGGACGATAGTGATACTGATAGTATTAAGGCGGTAAAACCGTCAGAATCAATTAATACTGGAGCGATCCAGATTAAGTTAACACCGAAGGGTTCGCCAGGGCATTCATCATGCCCAAGACAAGCGCAACGAACCCCAATTGCACAGAGAACAAGACAAGGGAGGAAGGAACAAGAGCAAAACAGTAAAGTATTATTAGCCCCTTTACGAGAGGCAATTTCGGGGACTGATAAAGTATATGGGAAAGTTCCTTTTTCCCCAGGAGATTTAGTAATTTGGAAGCAATCAGCTGGAAAGTGTACAATAATAGGAAAAAAAAACAAACCACAAAGAGAAATCAGGCAGGATTATTAGCAATGTTACAACGAGTAAATCAAGGGATAAGAGGCAGAAGTAGAGGACGAGGTCGAGGAGGATACAGGGTAGGAGGCATGCGGGGAATACCTCAAAATCAGCTAGGGATAAATCAGTGTGCGTTTTGCAGACAACAGGGACATTGGAAAAATGAGTGCCCAGTGAAAATGAATTTGGCCCAGCAGACTTCAGTAGGAGGAACACCAATGGCAGAAACAATGATGTTAGGACATTTGGGGCAACATAGTAGCTGACTAAGTGATGGATTAAAAGTGACAACAGAAATTGATGGGGAAGAGAAACAATTATTGGTAGATACTGGGGCAACTTATTCTGTTTTAAATACTTGTTTAGGAAAGATAGGAGATACGATGATAACTGTGGTAGGAGCTACAGGAAAAACAGAGCAACGGCCCTTTCTGCGGCCATTGCATCTAAATTTTAGGGGTAAAGAATTAGATCATGAATTTCTCTATGTACCGGATTGTCCTACATCTTTGTTAGGACGAGATTTATTGTCAAGATTTAATGCTAAAATAATATTTGAAAATGGAAAAGCTAAGTTGCAGATACCTGAGGAAGAAATAGCTAGAATATTTATAGTAAAAGAAATAGCTAATACAACAATACCAATAGAGGTAGAAAACGCTGTAGTACCATGGGTATGGGAGACACAAGTACCGGGATTAGCGAAAGCAGCAAAACCTGTCATAGTAGAATTGAAAGAAGGTGTCCAACCGGTAAGAGTTAGACAATATCCTATACAGTTAGAAGCTAGGAAAGGGGTAGCACCATTAATTGCAAAATTTTTGATGCACAATGTGTTAGAAGAATGTGAATCTGAATATAATACACCAATATTTCCTATAAGAAAACCTAACGGAGATTATAGGTTAGTTCAAGATTTAAGAGCTGTAAACGAAATAGTTAAAGATATACATCCAGTAGTAGCAAATCCTTATACATTGTTAACATCTGTGGCAGAACAATTTAGATACTTTTCTGTAATTGATTTAAAAGATGCTTTCTTCTGCATCCCATTGGCATTACAAAGTAGGAAATTATTTGCGTTTGAATGGGAAAATCCGGATACAGGACGAAAACGACAGCTGACCTGGACCAGGTTACCACAAGGCTTCAAAAACAGTCCTACAATGTTTGGGAATCAGCTGGCACGAGAACTGGAGGATTGGAAGGAGCAAGGATATTTTCAATTACCATCAAAAGCATACTTATTGTTGCAATATGTGGATGACATTTTCGTGGCGACAGAAAGGTATGAAAACTGCATTACTGTTACAGTTGCGTGATTAAATTTACTGGGACAGAGCGGTTATCGAGTTTCTAAGGAAAAAGCCCAAATTGCCCGGGAAAAAGTGATATATCTGGGATGTGAAATTTCCCAAGGACAAAGACGGTTGGGGGTGAATAGAATACAAGCGATTTGTGCCATCCCTGAACCTAGAAATTTGCACGAGTTACGAACTTTTCTAGGAATGACAGGGTGGTGCAGACTCTGGATTTTGAATTATGGACTGTTAGCCAAACCACTGTATGCAGCTTTAAAAGAGCCACAATTAGTTTGGAGTTTAGAGTGTAAAAGGGCTTTTCAAGACTTAAAACAGGCTCTGCAAGAAGCCCCAGCATTAGGATTGCCTGATTTGACAAAAACATTTCAACTCTTTGTACATGAGCGGCAACGACTAGCGCTTGGAGTTTTAACTCAACGAATTGGATCATGGAAGAGACCGGTGGGCTATTTTTCCAAGCAGTTGGATATGGTAAGTGCCGGATGGCCTTCTTGCCTCCGAGCAGTGGCTGCTACTGTAATGTTAGTCCAAGAAGCTAGAAAATTGACATTGGGAACAAAAATGGAAGTATTTGTGCCCCACATGGTGATTGCAGTTTTGGAACAAAAGGGGGGTCATTGGTTGTCATCCAGTAGAATGTTGAAATATCAGGCAATATTGAGAGAACAGGATGATATATTTTTAAAGATAACAACATGTTTGAATCCCGCTGAATTTTTAGGTAGCAAAATAGAGGAAGGCGAGCTGGAACATGATTGTATTGAGGTGATCGAACAAACTTACGCCAGTAGGGTAGATCTGAAAGATATTCCCCTTGTAAATCCTGACTGGACATTATTTACAGACGGTAGCAGCTTTGTTGAGAATGGAACACGATATTCTGGATATGCTGTGGTTACTAAGCTTGAAGTAATTGAAGCAAAGGCATTAATGCCAGGAACGTCAGCGCAAAAGGCAGAACTGGTCGCTCTAATTCGGGCTTTAATACCGAGTACGGATAAGAGAGTGAATATTTGGACAGATTCTAAATACGCTTTTGGAATAATACATATACATGGAGCTTTATGGAAGGAAAGAGGATTGTTGACGGCTCAAGGTAGTATTATTAAATATCGAACCGAGATCTTACAGTTATTAGAGGCTGTGGTACTACCTCAGCAAGTGGCTGTAATGCATTGTCGAGGACATCAGAGGGATGACAGCGATGTGGCACAAGGAAACATGAAGGCAGACCAGGCAGCCAAAATTGCTGCACGGCAAGTATGGACTGAATTAGCTCTAATACCTACTAAGGTAAGCCCGATTACTGCTCATCTCTCTGTAAATCCCTTTTATACCCAAGAAGATGAAAAATTAGCCGATTTGGTAAAGGCACAGAAGAATTCACATGGATGGTATGTAACAGGTAATGGACAAGTAGTAGTGCCTGCTACAATTATGAAACGAATAATACAAACTGAACATAATAAATGCCATTGGGGAGCAGAAGCATTGGTGCAGTTTTTAAAGCGGAGCATTATATCTGCACAAATGTTAACAATAGCAAAAGGGGTGAATGCGAAGTGTCCAGTATGTTTAAAGAATAATCCGGTAATACGAAAACAAATTCAAATGGGAACTTTGAAAGTGGGAATAGAACCAGGTGACTATTGGCAAGTGGATTTTGCAGAATTACCTAAATCAAAAGGGTTTAAGTATTTATTGGTATACGTATGTACCTTTTCAGGGTGGCTAGAAGCATTTCCCTGTAGAACGAATCAAGCTAGAGAAGTAGTAAAAACTTTGTTAAAAGAGATCATACCTAGATTTGGGGTACCTTTAGGAATTTCTTCAGATCGAGGCCCACACTTTATAGCTAAAATAGTACAGGAAATTAGTGAAATGCTTGGAATTAGCTGGGATTTACATACACCGTGGAGGCCACAATCTAGTGGAAAGGTAGAAAGGATGAATCAAACATTAAAAGGACAAATTAAAAAGATATGCCAGGAAGCTCAAATCCAATGGCCACAGGCATTGCCCCTTGCTTTATTGAGAATTCGTATAAAACCTAGAGAAGGGTTGTCTGTAAGTCCCTATGAAATTCTGTACGGTAAGCCATATACTGCACCAACGAAGGGAATGGGAAGTGCAGATTTACACCTCCAAGGAGATCAAGATGTTTATAGTTATATAATTTCTTTAAGCAGATTACTCACAGCCTTACGTGCCGCGATCATCTGGAATCGCCCTTTGCCGTTGGAGAATCAACCAGGAGACCAAGCGTATGTTCGAAATTGGCAAACGGAGCCTTTAAAGGAACAGTGGCATGGACTTTATTTGGTACTATTGATAACATTTACCGCTGTGAAAGTAGCAGGAATTGATAATTGGATTCATTATACCAGAGTGAAGAAGGTACCATCACAATGGGGGGTAAAAATGATCACTCCTACAAAACTGAGATTTACATCTTGGTAATACTATGCTGGGTAGGATTAAGTAATGGTTTCGCTCAAATAATACATACATATGCTACTGTACATATAGAAGAACGAATGGATGTAAATTTGACTTGTGATTTTGTTGGAGATATGAGAAGTTCAATCCAAGACATTAGTTGCTATTGGCAGAAGAATGAGTCCAAATTGTCAACTGGGTTTACAATCCGATGGGATAGTGATACACGAAGGGGTACTATGATTTTATCATTGCGAAATGTAAGTAAGACAGATGTAGGAAACTACACCTGTGTTGTTTGGATTAAAGAGAGTTTTGATTATGGAAAAAGGGCATTAGAGGTTACTGCAAAATCAGAACCTATGCAGAAAAGAAACAGAGCCAGGAGAGAGTTAAAAGATTTGGAAAAAGACGAAATGCAACCAATACAAATAATCCAGGCGCCACAACAGGAAACACAAGAAAATCTAATGCAAAAGAAAGTTAGCTGAAAAACACCCAGTCTAGAACTGTACAAAAGTATACACTTGTGACACCCCGAAAGTGAAGTTACCTTTCCACCTGTGGTCCTTGCATTAAGGACAGGTTGTGCCTGTAGAGGAATTAAATACTCCATGAGTGAACCTGTAATACAATTCGGAGTGGGAATAGATTGTAGAACTACGATCAGGAGCACAGGAAATTTAGTTTGGGTTACAAGTGATGGACAATGGACGACTCACCTCCCCTTGGATGGGTTGGTGACTGAAATAACTTTAGGGTTACCAACTCTCTGCCCAATTTGGAAGAAAGCGCCATTTAAGGGTAGATTAGAAAATTTATGGATAATGAAGAGAGAAATAAAGGATGATGATGATTGGCAAGAACCATCATCCGGTGTGAAGTTAGGTTGGGCTTTAGAATCATTGTTTGCTCCAATTAGTACTTATCGGAATAGAGAAATGTTGTACCGGTTGTTAGGACAAACGGAAAGGCTAGCAAGAGTGACTAAAGAAGGATTTAAGGAAATAAACTTACAATTACAGGCAACCACAAAAATGACCCTGCAAAATAGAATGGCATTAGATATGCTGTTGCTAAAAGAACATGGAGTATGTGGTTATTTACGAGATAAGATTGATCATTGTTGTGTACATATTCCGAATGTTACAGCCGCGGTAGAACGTGATTTGTCTCAGCTAACGCAAATTGAACATGCAACTGAGGAAGAAAGAGAAGAAAGTACCCATAATTGGGTGGCTGCTTTAGCAAAGTCATTTGGATTGAACATCTCTGGTTGGGTAGCATCTTTAATTCAATGGTGTATAATAATTATAATTATTATGTTAGCTATTATGGGAGTGTTGCGTTTGATTCAAAATATTGTTAATAAGGAACGGCAACACTTGGGGAAAATTTTAAAAGCTGTTACCAGGAAGAATCATGAACTTCCCCCGAGATATGAAGACATTGGAAATAATTCATTGCAGCTACAATCACCAGTTTGAGACGGTCCAAAGAATATGGAAATCTGCGGAACTGATGATGAAAATCCTTGCAGTCTGGAAGACTTGAAGTATTTTCAAAGGGGGGAATTGTTACATTATATTGATTAGAATAGGTTATACTTGGTAGACAAGATGAAGGTATAATTGCAGGTGTTGGGTACAGTACAATCTGATGAACTGGGTACAGTACAATCTGATGAACTGGGTACAGCACAATCTGATGAACTAGGTAAATGATAAGCAAATCTTGGCAACAGTAACTGAAGAAACTATAAATGGGAAACAATCATGTAGCTTAGCAATTCTGTTGATTATGTTACGTAACCGAACACTATAAATATTAACCAAGTTAAACGGGGATTTGGGATTCTCAGCTTTGGACATGAGTCCCTGAGACCCCGGGCCCCGAATAAAGCACCGCATATAACTGCTTTCGTAGTTATGTGTTTCTTTACGGGCAACAGTTTTCTGGCGACCCAGATGGGACTTCGGGAGTAGTGTTGACGGTTCGCTTTCCGATTTTGCTCCGTGCCGGCACCGAGGAATTCTCGGGGAGCCATCGGCTGCGCCCGCTCTGCGCTGCTGCTGACGTCCCAAAGTGGTAAGCCCGAAGGTGCTTTATTGTAATATTTGGTCGGGTGCCTGCCTAATAAGACGTGACGGCGATTCACGCAAGGTTGGGCTAACGAGCTCGAGGTCTGGTCTGTGGAAGCCTAGGCGCTGGCCGTCAGACGGAGCGAAAGCCCCGCAGGTCCAGCACTCACGGACATACGTGGCTGTCTCGTGAGTTTGGTTTGGTCTTTTGTTTCCCATCAGAGGCTATCTTTCCGTTTTCTACCCCGTAGATTTAGTGTGTGTGTGTGTGTGGAGTGAGTGTGTAAGACCATGGTAATACCGGATAATTCTCCGTTAGGATGTTTATTAAAGCATTGGAAAAGTGCGGGATATTTTCAGAGTATGAGTAAAAGTCGATTTATAGATTATTGTACGAATTGGTGGCCACAATATGAGTATGATGGACCCCGGTGGCCTGAACACGGAAGTTTAGATCCGGGTGTTATAGGTCCATTAATGAGATATTGTTAAGAACTTGAAAAATGGGATGAAGTACCATATGTTGATCTATTTTATGATATACGTAATCATCCAGATATGCAGAGAGAATGTGGAATGTTGTTGGTACATCCCGAAAAAAAGATAAAACAAAACGTGGAGGATGTGTAGGTAATAAGAAGCGTATGACTTGTTTGGCAATACAAAATTCAATAAGAGAGCCAGAGGAGGTATCACTTTTAGCATCACCGACGGCCCCTGTGATGTCCGATATAGATGCAGGGGACGATAGTGATACTGATAGTATTAAGGCGGTAAAACCGTCAGAATCAATTAATACTGGAGCGATCCAGATTAAGTTAACACCGAAGGGTTCGCCAGGGCATTCATCATGCCCAAGACAAGCGCAACGAACCCCAATTGCACAGAGAACAAGACAAGGGAGGAAGGAACAAGAGCAAAACAGTAAAGTATTATTAGCCCCTTTACGAGAGGCAATTTCGGGGACTGATAAAGTATATGGGAAAGTTCCTTTTTCCCCAGGAGATTTAGTAATTTGGAAGCAATCAGCTGGAAAGTGTACAATAATAGGGAAAAAAAAAAAAAAAAAACAAACCACAAAGAGAAATCAGGCAGGATTATTAGCAATGTTACAACGAGTAAATCAAGGAATAAGAGGCAGAAGTAGAGGACGAGGTCGAGGAGGATACAGGGTAGGAGGCATGCGGGGAATACCTCAAAATCAGCTAGGGATAAATCAGTGTGCGTTTTGCAGACAACAGGGACATTGGAAAAATGAGTGCCCAGTGAAAATGAATTTGGCCCAGCAGACTTCAGTAGGAGGAACACCAATGGCAGAAACAATGATGTTAGGACATTTGGGGCAACATAGTAGCTGACTAAGTGATGGATTAAAAGTGACAACAGAAATTGATGGGGAAGAGAAACAATTATTGGTAGATACTGGGGCAACTTATTCTGTTTTAAATACTTGTTTAGGAAAGATAGGAGATACGATGATAACTGTGGTAGGAGCTACAGGAAAAACAGAGCAACGGCCCTTTCTGCGGCCATTGCATCTAAATTTTAGGGGTAAAGAATTAGATCATGAATTTCTCTATGTACCGGATTGTCCTACATCTTTGTTAGGACGAGATTTATTGTCAAGATTTAATGCTAAAATAATATTTGAAAATGGAAAAGCTAAGTTGCAGATACCTGAGGAAGAAATAGCTAGAATATTTATAGTAAAAGAAATAGCTAATACAACAATACCAATAGAGGTAGAAAACGCTGTAGTACCATGGGTATGGGAGACACAAGTACCGGGATTAGCGAAAGCAGCAAAACCTGTCATAGTAGAATTGAAAGAAGGTGTCCAACCGGTAAGAGTTAGACAATATCCTATACAGTTAGAAGCTAGGAAAGGGGTAGCACCATTAATTGCAAAATTTTTGATGCACAATGTGTTAGAAGAATGTGAATCTGAATATAATACACCGATATTTCCTATAAGAAAACCTAACGGAGATTATAGGTTAGTTCAAGATTTAAGAGCTGTAAACGAAATAGTTAAAGATATACATCCAGTAGTAGCAAATCCTTATACATTGTTAACATCTGTGGCAGAACAATTTAGATACTTTTCTGTAATTGATTTAAAAGATGCTTTCTTCTGCATCCCATTGGCATTACAAAGTAGGAAATTATTTGCGTTTGAATGGGAAAATCCGGATACAGGACGAAAACGACAGCTGACCTGGACCAGGTTACCACAAGGCTTCAAAAACAGTCCTACAATATTTGGGAATCAGCTGGCACGAGAACTGGAGGATTGGAAGGAGCAAGGATATTTTCAATTACCATCAAAAGCATACTTATTGTTGCAATATGTGGATGACATTTTCGTGGCGACAGAAAGGTATGAAAACTGCATTACTGTTACAGTTGCGTGATTAAATTTACTGGGACAGAGCGGTTATCGAGTTTCTAAGGAAAAAGCCCAAATTGCCCGGGAAAAAGTGATATATCTGGGATGTGAAATTTCCCAAGGACAAAGACGGTTGGGGGTGAATAGAATACAAGCGATTTGTGCCATCCCTGAACCTAGAAATTTGCACGAGTTACGAACTTTTCTAGGAATGACAGGGTGGTGCAGACTCTGGATTTTGAATTATGGACTGTTAGCCAAACCACTGTATGCAGCTTTAAAAGAGCCACAATTAGTTTGGAGTTTAGAGTGTAAAAGGGCTTTTCAAGACTTAAAACAGGCTCTGCAAGAAGCCCCAGCATTAGGATTGCCTGATTTGACAAAAACATTTCAACTCTTTGTACATGAGCGGCAACGACTAGCGCTTGGAGTTTTAACTCAACGAATTGGATCATGGAAGAGACCGGTGGGCTATTTTTCCAAGCAGTTGGATATGGTAAGTGCCGGATGGCCTTCTTGCCTCCGAGCAGTGGCTGCTACTGTAATGTTAGTCCAAGAAGCTAGAAAATTGACATTGGGAACAAAAATGGAAGTATTTGTGCCCCACATGGTGATTGCAGTTTTGGAACAAAAGGGGGGTCATTGGTTGTCATCCGGTAGAATGTTGAAATATCAGGCAATATTGAGAGAACAGGATGATATATTTTTAAAGATAACAACATGTTTGAATCCCGCTGAATTTTTAGGTAGCAAAATAGAGGAAGGCGAGCTGGAACATGATTGTATTGAGGTGATCGAACAAACTTACGCCAGTAGGGTAGATCTGAAAGATATTCCCCTTGTAAATCCTGACTGGACATTATTTACAGACGGTAGCAGCTTTGTTGAGAATGGAACACGATATTCTGGATATGCTGTGGTTACTAAGCTTGAAGTAATTGAGGCAAAGGCATTAATGCCAGGAACGTCAGCGCAAAAGGCAGAACTGGTCGCTCTAATTCGGGCTTTAATACCGAGTACGGATAAGAGAGTGAATATTTGGACAGATTCTAAATACGCTTTTGGAATAATACATATACATGGAGCTTTATGGAAGGAAAGAGGATTGTTGACGGCTCAAGGTAGTATTATTAAATATCGAACCGAGATCTTACAGTTATTAGAGGCTGTGGTACTACCTCAGCAAGTGGCTGTAATGCATTGTCGAGGACATCAGAGGGATGGCAGCGATGTGGCACAAGGAAACATGAAGGCAGACCAGGCAGCCAAAATTGCTGCACGGCAAGTATGGACTGAATTAGCTCTAATACCTACTAAGGTAAGCCCGATTACTGCTCATCTCTCTGTAAATCCCTTTTATACCCAAGAAGATGAAAAATTAGCCGATTTGGTAAAGGCACAGAAGAATTCACATGGATGGTATGTAACAGGTAATGGACAAGTAGTAGTGCCTGCTACAATTATGAAACGAATAATACAAACTGAACATAATAAATGCCATTGGGGAGCAGAAGCATTGGTGCAGTTTTTAAAGCGGAGCATTATATCTGCACAAATGTTAACAATAGCAAAAGGGGTGAATGCGAAGTGTCCAGTATGTTTAAAGAATAATCCGGTAATACGAAAACAAATTCAAATGGGAACTTTGAAAGTGGGAATAGAACCAGGTGACTATTGGCAAGTGGATTTTGCAGAATTACCTAAATCAAAAGGGTTTAAGTATTTATTGGTATACGTATGTACCTTTTCAGGGTGGCTAGAAGCATTTCCCTGTAGAACGAATCAAGCTAGAGAAGTAGTAAAAACTTTGTTAAAAGAGATCATACCTAGATTTGGGGTACCTTTAGGAATTTCTTCAGATCGAGGCCCACACTTTATAGCTAAAATAGTACAGGAAATTAGTGAAATGCTTGGAATTAGCTGGGATTTACATACACCGTGGAGGCCACAATCTAGTGGAAAGGTAGAAAGGATGAATCAAACATTAAAAGGACAAATTAAAAAGATATGCCAGGAAGCTCAAATCCAATGGCCACAGGCATTGCCCCTTGCTTTATTGAGAATTCGTATAAAACCTAGAGAAGGGTTGTCTGTAAGTCCCTATGAAATTCTGTACGGTAAGCCATATACTGCACCAACGAAGGGAATGGGAAGTGCAGATTTACACCTCCAAGGAGATCAAGATGTTTATAGTTATATAATTTCTTTAAGCAGATTACTCACAGCCTTACGTGCCGCGATCATCTGGAATCGCCCTTTGCCGTTGGAGAATCAACCAGGAGACCAAGCGTATGTTCGAAATTGGCAAACGGAGCCTTTAAAGGAACAGTGGCATGGACTTTATTTGGTACTATTGATAACATTTACCGCTGTGAAAGTAGCAGGAATTGATAATTGGATTCGTTATACCAGAGTGAAGAAGGTACCATCACAATGGGGGGTAAAAATGATCACTCCTACAAAACTGAGATTTACATCTTGGTAATACTATGCTGGGTAGGATTAAGTAATGGTTTCGCTCAAATAATACATACATATGCTACTGTACATATAGAAGAACGAATGGATGTAAATTTGACTTGTGATTTTGTTGGAGATATGAGAAGTTCAATCCAAGACATTAGTTGCTATTGGCAGAAGAATGAGTCCAAATTGTCAGCTGGGTTTACAATCCGATGGGATAGTGATACACGAAGGGGTACTATGATTTTATCATTGCGAAATGTAAGTAAGACAGATGTAGGAAACTACACCTGTATTGTTTGGATTAAAGAGAGTTTTGATTATGGAAAAAGGGCATTAGAGGTTACTGCAAAATCAGAACCTATGCAGAAAAGAAACAGAGCCAGGAGAGAGTTAAAAGATTTGGAAAAAGACGAAATGCAACCAATACAAATAATCCAGGCGCCACAACAGGAAACACAAGAAAATCTAATGCAAAAGAAAGTTAGCTGAAAAACACCCAGTCTAGAACTGTACAAAAGTATACACTTGTGACACCCCGAAAGTGAAGTTACCTTTCCACCTGTGGTCCTTGCATTAAGGACAGGTTGTGCCTGTAGAGGAATTAAATACTCCATGAGTGAACCTGTAATACAATTCGGAGTGGGAATAGATTGTAGAACTACGATCAGGAGCACAGGAAATTTAGTTTGGGTTACAAGTGATGGACAATGGACGACTCACCTCCCCTTGGATGGGTTGGTGACTGAAATAACTTTAGGGTTACCAACTCTCTGCCCAATTTGGAAGAAAGCGCCATTTAAGGGTAGATTAGAAAATTTATGGATAATGAAGAGAGAAATAAAGGATGATGATGATTGGCAAGAACCATCATCCGGTGTGAAGTTAGGTTGGGCTTTAGAATCATTGTTTGCTCCAATTAGTGCTTATCGGAATAGAGAAATGTTGTACCGGTTGTTAGGACAAACGGAAAGGCTAGCAAGAGTGACTAAAGAAGGATTTAAGGAAATAAACTTACAATTACAGGCAACCACAAAAATGACCCTGCAAAATAGAATGGCATTAGATATGCTGTTGCTAAAAGAACATGGAGTATGTGGTTATTTACGAGATAAGATTGATCATTGTTGTGTACATATTCCGAATGTTACAGCCGCGGTAGAACGTGATTTGTCTCAGCTAACGCAAATTGAACATGCAACTGAGGAAGAAAGAGAAGAAAGTACCCATAATTGGGTGGCTGCTTTAGCAAAGTCATTTGGATTGAACATCTCTGGTTGGGTAGCATCTTTAATTCAATGGTGTATAATAATTATAATTATTATGTTAGCTATTATGGGAGTGTTGCGTTTGATTCAAAATATTGTTAATAAGGAACGGCAACACTTGGGGAAAATTTTAAAAGCTGTTACCAGGAAGAATCATGAACTTCCCCCGAGATATGAAGACATTGGAAATAATTCATTGCAGCTACAATCACCAGTTTGAGACGGTCCAAAGAATATGGAAATCTGCGGAACCGATGATGAAAATCCTTGCAGTCTGGAAGACTTGAAGTATTTTCAAAGGGGGGAATTGTTACATTATATTGATTAGAATAGGTTATACTTGGTAGACAAGATGAAGGTATAATTGCAGGTGTTGGGTACAGTACAATCTGATGAACTGGGTACAGTACAATCTGATGAACTGGGTACAGCACAATCTGATGAACTAGGTAAATGATAAGCAAATCTTGGCAACAGTAACTGAAGAAACTATAAATGGGAAACAATCATGTAGCTTAGCAATTCTGTTGATTATGTTACGTAACCGAACACTATAAATATTAACCAAGTTAAACGGGGATTTGGGATTCTCAGCTTTGGACATGAGTCCCTGAGACCCCGGGCCCCGAATAAAGCACCGCATATAACTGCTTTCGTAGTTATGTGTTTCTTTACGGGCAACAGTTTTCTGGCGACCCAGATGGGACTTCGGGAGTAGTGTTGACGGTTCGCTTTCCGATTTTGCTCCGTGCCGGCACCGAGGAATTCTCGGGGAGCCATCGGCTGCGCCCGCTCTGCGCTGCTCCTGACGTCCCAAAGTGGTAAGCCCGAAGGTGCTTTATTGTAATATTTGGTCGGGTGCCTGCCTAATAAGACGTGACGGCGATTCACGCAAGGTTGGGCTAACGAGCTCGAGGTCTGGTCTGTGGAAGCCTAGGCGCTGGCCGTCAGACGGAGCGAAAGCCCCGCAGGTCCAGCACTCACGGACATACGTGGCTGTCTCGTGAGTTTGGTTTGGTCTTTTGTTTCCCATCAGAGGCTATCTTTCCGTTTTCTACCCCGTAGATTTAGTGTGTGTGTGTGTGGAGTGAATGTGTAAGACCATGGTAATACCGGATAATTCTCCGTTAGGATGTTTATTAAAGCATTGGAAAAGTGCGGGATATTTTCAGAGTATGAGTAAAAGTCGATTTATAGATTATTGTACGAATTGGTGGCCACAATATGAGTATGATGGACCCCGGTGGCCTGAACACGGAAGTTTAGATCCGGGTGTTATAGGTCCATTAATGAGATATTGTTAAGAACTTGAAAAATGGGATGAAGTACCATATGTTGATCTATTTTATGATATACGTAATCATCCAGATATGCAGAGAGAATGTGGAATGTTGTTGGTACATCCCGAAAAAAAGATAAAACAAAACGTGGAGGATGTGTAGGTAATAAGAAGCGTATGACTTGTTTGGCAATACAAAATTCAATAAGAGAGCCAGAGGAGGTATCACTTTTAGCATCACCGACGGCCCCTGTGATGTCCGATATAGATGCAGGGGACGATAGTGATACTGATAGTATTAAGGCGGTAAAACCGTCAGAATCAATTAATACTGGAGCGATCCAGATTAAGTTAACACCGAAGGGTTCGCCAGGGCATTCATCATGCCCAAGACAAGCGCAACGAACCCCAATTGCACAGAGAACAAGACAAGGGAGGAAGGAACAAGAGCAAAACAGTAAAGTATTATTAGCCCCTTTACGAGAGGCAATTTCGGGGACTGATAAAGTATATGGGAAAGTTCCTTTTTCCCCAGGAGATTTAGTAATTTGGAAGCAATCAGCTGGAAAGTGTACAATAATAGGGAAAAAAAAAAAAAAAAACAAACCACAAAGAGAAATCAGGCAGGATTATTAGCAATGTTACAACGAGTAAATCAAGGAATAAGAGGCAGAAGTAGAGGACGAGGTCGAGGAGGATACAGGGTAGGAGGCATGCGGGGAATACCTCAAAATCAGCTAGGGATAAATCAGTGTGCGTTTTGCAGACAACAGGGACATTGGAAAAATGAGTGCCCAGTGAAAATGAATTTGGCCCAGCAGACTTCAGTAGGAGGAACACCAATGGCAGAAACAATGATGTTAGGACATTTGGGGCAACATAGTAGCTGACTAAGTGATGGATTAAAAGTGACAACAGAAATTGATGGGGAAGAGAAACAATTATTGGTAGATACTGGGGCAACTTATTCTGTTTTAAATACTTGTTTAGGAAAGATAGGAGATACGATGATAACTGTGGTAGGAGCTACAGGAAAAACAGAGCAACGGCCCTTTCTGCGGCCATTGCATCTAAATTTTAGGGGTAAAGAATTAGATCATGAATTTCTCTATGTACCGGATTGTCCTACATCTTTGTTAGGACGAGATTTATTGTCAAGATTTAATGCTAAAATAATATTTGAAAATGGAAAAGCTAAGTTGCAGATACCTGAGGAAGAAATAGCTAGAATATTTATAGTAAAAGAAATAGCTAATACAACAATACCAATAGAGGTAGAAAACGCTGTAGTACCATGGGTATGGGAGACACAAGTACCGGGATTAGCGAAAGCAGCAAAACCTGTCATAGTAGAATTGAAAGAAGGTGTCCAACCGGTAAGAGTTAGACAATATCCTATACAGTTAGAAGCTAGGAAAGGGGTAGCACCATTAATTGCAAAATTTTTGATGCACAATGTGTTAGAAGAATGTGAATCTGAATATAATACACCGATATTTCCTATAAGAAAACCTAACGGAGATTATAGGTTAGTTCAAGATTTAAGAGCTGTAAACGAAATAGTTAAAGATATACATCCAGTAGTAGCAAATCCTTATACATTGTTAACATCTGTGGCAGAACAATTTAGATACTTTTCTGTAATTGATTTAAAAGATGCTTTCTTCTGCATCCCATTGGCATTACAAAGTAGGAAATTATTTGCGTTTGAATGGGAAAATCCGGATACAGGACGAAAACGACAGCTGACCTGGACCAGGTTACCACAAGGCTTCAAAAACAGTCCTACAATGTTTGGGAATCAGCTGGCACGAGAACTGGAGGATTGGAAGGAGCAAGGATATTTTCAATTACCATCAAAAGCATACTTATTGTTGCAATATGTGGATGACATTTTCGTGGCGACAGAAAGGTATGAAAACTGCATTACTGTTACAGTTGCGTGATTAAATTTACTGGGACAGAGCGGTTATCGAGTTTCTAAGGAAAAAGCCCAAATTGCCCGGGAAAAAGTGATATATCTGGGATGTGAAATTTCCCAAGGACAAAGACGGTTGGGGGTGAATAGAATACAAGCGATTTGTGCCATCCCTGAACCTAGAAATTTGCACGAGTTACGAACTTTTCTAGGAATGACAGGGTGGTGCAGACTCTGGATTTTGAATTATGGACTGTTAGCCAAACCACTGTATGCAGCTTTAAAAGAGCCACAATTAGTTTGGAGTTTAGAGTGTAAAAGGGCTTTTCAAGACTTAAAACAGGCTCTGCAAGAAGCCCCAGCATTAGGATTGCCTGATTTGACAAAAACATTTCAACTCTTTGTACATGAGCGGCAACGACTAGCGCTTGGAGTTTTAACTCAACGAATTGGATCATGGAAGAGACCGGTGGGCTATTTTTCCAAGCAGTTGGATATGGTAAGTGCCGGATGGCCTTCTTGCCTCCGAGCAGTGGCTGCTACTGTAATGTTAGTCCAAGAAGCTAGAAAATTGACATTGGGAACAAAAATGGAAGTATTTGTGCCCCACATGGTGATTGCAGTTTTGGAACAAAAGGGGGGTCATTGGTTGTCATCCGGTAGAATGTTGAAATATCAGGCAATATTGAGAGAACAGGATGATATATTTTTAAAGATAACAACATGTTTGAATCCCGCTGAATTTTTAGGTAGCAAAATAGAGGAAGGCGAGCTGGAACATGATTGTATTGAGGTGATCGAACAAACTTACGCCAGTAGGGTAGATCTGAAAGATATTCCCCTTGTAAATCCTGACTGGACATTATTTACAGACGGTAGCAGCTTTGTTGAGAATGGAACACGATATTCTGGATATGCTGTGGTTACTAAGCTTGAAGTAATTGAGGCAAAGGCATTAATGCCAGGAACGTCAGCGCAAAAGGCAGAACTGGTCGCTCTAATTCGGGCTTTAATACCGAGTACGGATAAGAGAGTGAATATTTGGACAGATTCTAAATACGCTTTTGGAATAATACATATACATGGAGCTTTATGGAAGGAAAGAGGATTGTTGACGGCTCAAGGTAGTATTATTAAATATCGAACCGAGATCTTACAGTTATTAGAGGCTGTGGTACTACCTCAGCAAGTGGCTGTAATGCATTGTCGAGGACATCAGAGGGATGGCAGCGATGTGGCACAAGGAAACATGAAGGCAGACCAGGCAGCCAAAATTGCTGCACGGCAAGTATGGACTGAATTAGCTCTAATACCTACTAAGGTAAGCCCGATTACTGCTCATCTCTCTGTAAATCCCTTTTATACCCAAGAAGATGAAAAATTAGCCGATTTGGTAAAGGCACAGAAGAATTCACATGGATGGTATGTAACAGGTAATGGACAAGTAGTAGTGCCTGCTACAATTATGAAACGAATAATACAAACTGAACATAATAAATGCCATTGGGGAGCAGAAGCATTGGTGCAGTTTTTAAAGCGGAGCATTATATCTGCACAAATGTTAACAATAGCAAAAGGGGTGAATGCGAAGTGTCCAGTATGTTTAAAGAATAATCCGGTAATACGAAAACAAATTCAAATGGGAACTTTGAAAGTGGGAATAGAACCAGGTGACTATTGGCAAGTGGATTTTGCAGAATTACCTAAATCAAAAGGGTTTAAGTATTTATTGGTATACGTATGTACCTTTTCAGGGTGGCTAGAAGCATTTCCCTGTAGAACGAATCAAGCTAGAGAAGTAGTAAAAACTTTGTTAAAAGAGATCATACCTAGATTTGGGGTACCTTTAGGAATTTCTTCAGATCGAGGCCCACACTTTATAGCTAAAATAGTACAGGAAATTAGTGAAATGCTTGGAATTAGCTGGGATTTACATACACCGTGGAGGCCACAATCTAGTGGAAAGGTAGAAAGGATGAATCAAACATTAAAAGGACAAATTAAAAAGATATGCCAGGAAGCTCAAATCCAATGGCCACAGGCATTGCCCCTTGCTTTATTGAGAATTCGTATAAAACCTAGAGAAGGGTTGTCTGTAAGTCCCTATGAAATTCTGTACGGTAAGCCATATACTGCACCAACGAAGGGAATGGGAAGTGCAGATTTACACCTCCAAGGAGATCAAGATGTTTATAGTTATATAATTTCTTTAAGCAGATTACTCACAGCCTTACGTGCCGCGATCATCTGGAATCGCCCTTTGCCGTTGGAGAATCAACCAGGAGACCAAGCGTATGTTCGAAATTGGCAAACGGAGCCTTTAAAGGAACAGTGGCATGGACTTTATTTGGTACTATTGATAACATTTACCGCTGTGAAAGTAGCAGGAATTGATAATTGGATTCGTTATACCAGAGTGAAGAAGGTACCATCACAATGGGGGGTAAAAATGATCACTCCTACAAAACTGAGATTTACATCTTGGTAATACTATGCTGGGTAGGATTAAGTAATGGTTTCGCTCAAATAATACATACATATGCTACTGTACATATAGAAGAACGAATGGATGTAAATTTGACTTGTGATTTTGTTGGAGATATGAGAAGTTCAATCCAAGACATTAGTTGCTATTGGCAGAAGAATGAGTCCAAATTGTCAGCTGGGTTTACAATCCGATGGGATAGTGATACACGAAGGGGTACTATGATTTTATCATTGCGAAATGTAAGTAAGACAGATGTAGGAAACTACACCTGTATTGTTTGGATTAAAGAGAGTTTTGATTATGGAAAAAGGGCATTAGAGGTTACTGCAAAATCAGAACCTATGCAGAAAAGAAACAGAGCCAGGAGAGAGTTAAAAGATTTGGAAAAAGACGAAATGCAACCAATACAAATAATCCAGGCGCCACAACAGGAAACACAAGAAAATCTAATGCAAAAGAAAGTTAGCTGAAAAACACCCAGTCTAGAACTGTACAAAAGTATACACTTGTGACACCCCGAAAGTGAAGTTACCTTTCCACCTGTGGTCCTTGCATTAAGGACAGGTTGTGCCTGTAGAGGAATTAAATACTCCATGAGTGAACCTGTAATACAATTCGGAGTGGGAATAGATTGTAGAACTACGATCAGGAGCACAGGAAATTTAGTTTGGGTTACAAGTGATGGACAATGGACGACTCACCTCCCCTTGGATGGGTTGGTGACTGAAATAACTTTAGGGTTACCAACTCTCTGCCCAATTTGGAAGAAAGCGCCATTTAAGGGTAGATTAGAAAATTTATGGATAATGAAGAGAGAAATAAAGGATGATGATGATTGGCAAGAACCATCATCCGGTGTGAAGTTAGGTTGGGCTTTAGAATCATTGTTTGCTCCAATTAGTGCTTATCGGAATAGAGAAATGTTGTACCGGTTGTTAGGACAAACGGAAAGGCTAGCAAGAGTGACTAAAGAAGGATTTAAGGAAATAAACTTACAATTACAGGCAACCACAAAAATGACCCTGCAAAATAGAATGGCATTAGATATGCTGTTGCTAAAAGAACATGGAGTATGTGGTTATTTACGAGATAAGATTGATCATTGTTGTGTACATATTCCGAATGTTACAGCCGCGGTAGAACGTGATTTGTCTCAGCTAACGCAAATTGAACATGCAACTGAGGAAGAAAGAGAAGAAAGTACCCATAATTGGGTTGCTGCTTTAGCAAAGTCATTTGGATTGAACATCTCTGGTTGGGTAGCATCTTTAATTCAATGGTGTATAATAATTATAATTATTATGTTAGCTATTATGGGAGTGTTGCGTTTGATTCAAAATATTGTTAATAAGGAACGGCAACACTTGGGGAAAATTTTAAAAGCTGTTACCAGGAAGAATCATGAACTTCCCCCGAGATATGAAGACATTGGAAATAATTCATTGCAGCTACAATCACCAGTTTGAGACGGTCCAAAGAATATGGAAATCTGCGGAACCGATGATGAAAATCCTTGCAGTCTGGAAGACTTGAAGTATTTTCAAAGGGGGGAATTGTTACATTATATTGATTAGAATAGGTTATACTTGGTAGACAAGATGAAGGTATAATTGCAGGTGTTGGGTACAGTACAATCTGATGAACTGGGTACAGTACAATCTGATGAACTGGGTACAGCACAATCTGATGAACTAGGTAAATGATAAGCAAATCTTGGCAACAGTAACTGAAGAAACTATAAATGGGAAACAATCATGTAGCTTAGCAATTCTGTTGATTATGTTACGTAACCGAACACTATAAATATTAACCAAGTTAAACGGGGATTTGGGATTCTCAGCTTTGGACATGAGTCCCTGAGACCCCGGGCCCCGAATAAAGCACCGCATATAACTGCTTTCGTAGTTATGTGTTTCTTTACGGGCAACAGTTTTCTGGCGACCCAGATGGGACTTCGGGAGTAGTGTTGACGGTTCGCTTTCCGATTTTGCTCCGTGCCGGCACCGAGGAATTCTCGGGGAGCCATCGGCTGCGCCCGCTCTGCGCTGCTCCTGACGTCCCAAAGTGGTAAGCCCGAAGGTGCTTTATTGTAATATTTGGTCGGGTGCCTGCCTAATAAGACGTGACGGCGATTCACGCAAGGTTGGGCTAACGAGCTCGAGGTCTGGTCTGTGGAAGCCTAGGCGCTGGCCGTCAGACGGAGCGAAAGCCCCGCAGGTCCAGCACTCACGGACATACGTGGCTGTCTCGTGAGTTTGGTTTGGTCTTTTGTTTCCCATCAGAGGCTATCTTTCCGTTTTCTACCCCGTAGATTTAGTGTGTGTGTGTGTGGAGTGAATGTGTAAGACCATGGTAATACCGGATAATTCTCCGTTAGGATGTTTATTAAAGCATTGGAAAAGTGCGGGATATTTTCAGAGTATGAGTAAAAGTCGATTTATAGATTATTGTACGAATTGGTGGCCACAATATGAGTATGATGGACCCCGGTGGCCTGAACACGGAAGTTTAGATCCGGGTGTTATAGGTCCATTAATGAGATATTGTTAAGAACTTGAAAAATGGGATGAAGTACCATATGTTGATCTATTTTATGATATACGTAATCATCCAGATATGCAGAGAGAATGTGGAATGTTGTTGGTACATCCCGAAAAAAAGATAAAACAAAACGTGGAGGATGTGTAGGTAATAAGAAGCGTATGACTTGTTTGGCAATACAAAATTCAATAAGAGAGCCAGAGGAGGTATCACTTTTAGCATCACCGACGGCCCCTGTGATGTCCGATATAGATGCAGGGGACGATAGTGATACTGATAGTATTAAGGCGGTAAAACCGTCAGAATCAATTAATACTGGAGCGATCCAGATTAAGTTAACACCGAAGGGTTCGCCAGGGCATTCATCATGCCCAAGACAAGCGCAACGAACCCCAATTGCACAGAGAACAAGACAAGGGAGGAAGGAACAAGAGCAAAACAGTAAAGTATTATTAGCCCCTTTACGAGAGGCAATTTCGGGGACTGATAAAGTATATGGGAAAGTTCCTTTTTCCCCAGGAGATTTAGTAATTTGGAAGCAATCAGCTGGAAAGTGTACAATAATAGGGAAAAAAAAAAAAAAAAAACAAACCACAAAGAGAAATCAGGCAGGATTATTAGCAATGTTACAACGAGTAAATCAAGGAATAAGAGGCAGAAGTAGAGGACGAGGTCGAGGAGGATACAGGGTAGGAGGCATGCGGGGAATACCTCAAAATCAGCTAGGGATAAATCAGTGTGCGTTTTGCAGACAACAGGGACATTGGAAAAATGAGTGCCCAGTGAAAATGAATTTGGCCCAGCAGACTTCAGTAGGAGGAACACCAATGGCAGAAACAATGATGTTAGGACATTTGGGGCAACATAGTAGCTGACTAAGTGATGGATTAAAAGTGACAACAGAAATTGATGGGGAAGAGAAACAATTATTGGTAGATACTGGGGCAACTTATTCTGTTTTAAATACTTGTTTAGGAAAGATAGGAGATACGATGATAACTGTGGTAGGAGCTACAGGAAAAACAGAGCAACGGCCCTTTCTGCGGCCATTGCATCTAAATTTTAGGGGTAAAGAATTAGATCATGAATTTCTCTATGTACCGGATTGTCCTACATCTTTGTTAGGACGAGATTTATTGTCAAGATTTAATGCTAAAATAATATTTGAAAATGGAAAAGCTAAGTTGCAGATACCTGAGGAAGAAATAGCTAGAATATTTATAGTAAAAGAAATAGCTAATACAACAATACCAATAGAGGTAGAAAACGCTGTAGTACCATGGGTATGGGAGACACAAGTACCGGGATTAGCGAAAGCAGCAAAACCTGTCATAGTAGAATTGAAAGAAGGTGTCCAACCGGTAAGAGTTAGACAATATCCTATACAGTTAGAAGCTAGGAAAGGGGTAGCACCATTAATTGCAAAATTTTTGATGCACAATGTGTTAGAAGAATGTGAATCTGAATATAATACACCGATATTTCCTATAAGAAAACCTAACGGAGATTATAGGTTAGTTCAAGATTTAAGAGCTGTAAACGAAATAGTTAAAGATATACATCCAGTAGTAGCAAATCCTTATACATTGTTAACATCTGTGGCAGAACAATTTAGATACTTTTCTGTAATTGATTTAAAAGATGCTTTCTTCTGCATCCCATTGGCATTACAAAGTAGGAAATTATTTGCGTTTGAATGGGAAAATCCGGATACAGGACGAAAACGACAGCTGACCTGGACCAGGTTACCACAAGGCTTCAAAAACAGTCCTACAATATTTGGGAATCAGCTGGCACGAGAACTGGAGGATTGGAAGGAGCAAGGATATTTTCAATTACCATCAAAAGCATACTTATTGTTGCAATATGTGGATGACATTTTCGTGGCGACAGAAAGGTATGAAAACTGCATTACTGTTACAGTTGCGTGATTAAATTTACTGGGACAGAGCGGTTATCGAGTTTCTAAGGAAAAAGCCCAAATTGCCCGGGAAAAAGTGATATATCTGGGATGTGAAATTTCCCAAGGACAAAGACGGTTGGGGGTGAATAGAATACAAGCGATTTGTGCCATCCCTGAACCTAGAAATTTGCACGAGTTACGAACTTTTCTAGGAATGACAGGGTGGTGCAGACTCTGGATTTTGAATTATGGACTGTTAGCCAAACCACTGTATGCAGCTTTAAAAGAGCCACAATTAGTTTGGAGTTTAGAGTGTAAAAGGGCTTTTCAAGACTTAAAACAGGCTCTGCAAGAAGCCCCAGCATTAGGATTGCCTGATTTGACAAAAACATTTCAACTCTTTGTACATGAGCGGCAACGACTAGCGCTTGGAGTTTTAACTCAACGAATTGGATCATGGAAGAGACCGGTGGGCTATTTTTCCAAGCAGTTGGATATGGTAAGTGCCGGATGGCCTTCTTGCCTCCGAGCAGTGGCTGCTACTGTAATGTTAGTCCAAGAAGCTAGAAAATTGACATTGGGAACAAAAATGGAAGTATTTGTGCCCCACATGGTGATTGCAGTTTTGGAACAAAAGGGGGGTCATTGGTTGTCATCCGGTAGAATGTTGAAATATCAGGCAATATTGAGAGAACAGGATGATATATTTTTAAAGATAACAACATGTTTGAATCCCGCTGAATTTTTAGGTAGCAAAATAGAGGAAGGCGAGCTGGAACATGATTGTATTGAGGTGATCGAACAAACTTACGCCAGTAGGGTAGATCTGAAAGATATTCCCCTTGTAAATCCTGACTGGACATTATTTACAGACGGTAGCAGCTTTGTTGAGAATGGAACACGATATTCTGGATATGCTGTGGTTACTAAGCTTGAAGTAATTGAGGCAAAGGCATTAATGCCAGGAACGTCAGCGCAAAAGGCAGAACTGGTCGCTCTAATTCGGGCTTTAATACCGAGTACGGATAAGAGAGTGAATATTTGGACAGATTCTAAATACGCTTTTGGAATAATACATATACATGGAGCTTTATGGAAGGAAAGAGGATTGTTGACGGCTCAAGGTAGTATTATTAAATATCGAACCGAGATCTTACAGTTATTAGAGGCTGTGGTACTACCTCAGCAAGTGGCTGTAATGCATTGTCGAGGACATCAGAGGGATGGCAGCGATGTGGCACAAGGAAACATGAAGGCAGACCAGGCAGCCAAAATTGCTGCACGGCAAGTATGGACTGAATTAGCTCTAATACCTACTAAGGTAAGCCCGATTACTGCTCATCTCTCTGTAAATCCCTTTTATACCCAAGAAGATGAAAAATTAGCCGATTTGGTAAAGGCACAGAAGAATTCACATGGATGGTATGTAACAGGTAATGGACAAGTAGTAGTGCCTGCTACAATTATGAAACGAATAATACAAACTGAACATAATAAATGCCATTGGGGAGCAGAAGCATTGGTGCAGTTTTTAAAGCGGAGCATTATATCTGCACAAATGTTAACAATAGCAAAAGGGGTGAATGCGAAGTGTCCAGTATGTTTAAAGAATAATCCGGTAATACGAAAACAAATTCAAATGGGAACTTTGAAAGTGGGAATAGAACCAGGTGACTATTGGCAAGTGGATTTTGCAGAATTACCTAAATCAAAAGGGTTTAAGTATTTATTGGTATACGTATGTACCTTTTCAGGGTGGCTAGAAGCATTTCCCTGTAGAACGAATCAAGCTAGAGAAGTAGTAAAAACTTTGTTAAAAGAGATCATACCTAGATTTGGGGTACCTTTAGGAATTTCTTCAGATCGAGGCCCACACTTTATAGCTAAAATAGTACAGGAAATTAGTGAAATGCTTGGAATTAGCTGGGATTTACATACACCGTGGAGGCCACAATCTAGTGGAAAGGTAGAAAGGATGAATCAAACATTAAAAGGACAAATTAAAAAGATATGCCAGGAAGCTCAAATCCAATGGCCACAGGCATTGCCCCTTGCTTTATTGAGAATTCGTATAAAACCTAGAGAAGGGTTGTCTGTAAGTCCCTATGAAATTCTGTACGGTAAGCCATATACTGCACCAACGAAGGGAATGGGAAGTGCAGATTTACACCTCCAAGGAGATCAAGATGTTTATAGTTATATAATTTCTTTAAGCAGATTACTCACAGCCTTACGTGCCGCGATCATCTGGAATCGCCCTTTGCCGTTGGAGAATCAACCAGGAGACCAAGCGTATGTTCGAAACTGGCAAACGGAGCCTTTAAAGGAACAGTGGCATGGACTTTATTTGGTACTATTGATAACATTTACCGCTGTGAAAGTAGCAGGAATTGATAATTGGATTCGTTATACCAGAGTGAAGAAGGTACCATCACAATGGGGGGTAAAAATGATCACTCCTACAAAACTGAGATTTACATCTTGGTAATACTATGCTGGGTAGGATTAAGTAATGGTTTCGCTCAAATAATACATACATATGCTACTGTACATATAGAAGAACGAATGGATGTAAATTTGACTTGTGATTTTGTTGGAGATATGAGAAGTTCAATCCAAGACATTAGTTGCTATTGGCAGAAGAATGAGTCCAAATTGTCAGCTGGGTTTACAATCCGATGGGATAGTGATACACGAAGGGGTACTATGATTTTATCATTGCGAAATGTAAGTAAGACAGATGTAGGAAACTACACCTGTATTGTTTGGATTAAAGAGAGTTTTGATTATGGAAAAAGGGCATTAGAGGTTACTGCAAAATCAGAACCTATGCAGAAAAGAAACAGAGCCAGGAGAGAGTTAAAAGATTTGGAAAAAGACGAAATGCAACCAATACAAATAATCCAGGCGCCACAACAGGAAACACAAGAAAATCTAATGCAAAAGAAAGTTAGCTGAAAAACACCCAGTCTAGAACTGTACAAAAGTATACACTTGTGACACCCCGAAAGTGAAGTTACCTTTCCACCTGTGGTCCTTGCATTAAGGACAGGTTGTGCCTGTAGAGGAATTAAATACTCCATGAGTGAACCTGTAATACAATTCGGAGTGGGAATAGATTGTAGAACTACGATCAGGAGCACAGGAAATTTAGTTTGGGTTACAAGTGATGGACAATGGACGACTCACCTCCCCTTGGATGGGTTGGTGACTGAAATAACTTTAGGGTTACCAACTCTCTGCCCAATTTGGAAGAAAGCGCCATTTAAGGGTAGATTAGAAAATTTATGGATAATGAAGAGAGAAATAAAGGATGATGATGATTGGCAAGAACCATCATCCGGTGTGAAGTTAGGTTGGGCTTTAGAATCATTGTTTGCTCCAATTAGTGCTTATCGGAATAGAGAAATGTTGTACCGGTTGTTAGGACAAACGGAAAGGCTAGCAAGAGTGACTAAAGAAGGATTTAAGGAAATAAACTTACAATTACAGGCAACCACAAAAATGACCCTGCAAAATAGAATGGCATTAGATATGCTGTTGCTAAAAGAACATGGAGTATGTGGTTATTTACGAGATAAGATTGATCATTGTTGTGTACATATTCCGAATGTTACAGCCGCGGTAGAACGTGATTTGTCTCAGCTAACGCAAATTGAACATGCAACTGAGGAAGAAAGAGAAGAAAGTACCCATAATTGGGTTGCTGCTTTAGCAAAGTCATTTGGATTGAACATCTCTGGTTGGGTAGCATCTTTAATTCAATGGTGTATAATAATTATAATTATTATGTTAGCTATTATGGGAGTGTTGCGTTTGATTCAAAATATTGTTAATAAGGAACGGCAACGCTTGGGGAAAATTTTAAAAGCTGTTACCAGGAAGAATCATGAACTTCCCCCGAGATATGAAGACATTGGAAATAATTCATTGCAGCTACAATCACCAGTTTGAGACGGTCCAAAGAATATGGAAATCTGCGGAACCGATGATGAAAATCCTTGCAGTCTGGAAGACTTGAAGTATTTTCAAAGGGGGGAATTGTTACATTATATTGATTAGAATAGGTTATACTTGGTAGACAAGATGAAGGTATAATTGCAGGTGTTGGGTACAGTACAATCTGATGAACTGGGTACAGTACAATCTGATGAACTAGGTACAGCACAATCTGATGAACTGGGTACAGTACAATCTGATGAACTAGGTAAATGATAAGCAAATCTTGGCAACAGTAACTGAAGAAACTATAAATGGGAAACAATCATGTAGCTTAGCAATTCTGTTGATTATGTTACGTAACCGAACACTATAAATATTAACCAAGTTAAACGGGGATTTGGGATTCTCAGCTTTGGACATGAGTCCCTGAGACCCCGGGCCCCGAATAAAGCACCGCATATAACTGCTTTCGTAGTTATGTGTTTCTTTACGGGCAACACACGGGAAAGAGAAAAAGAACGCGTGTAAATCGAAGTGTTTTGTTGGAAGCGAAATGCAATTTTCTGTCTTTGTTACAGAGGCGGAACCGACAATAGCAAATGCTGACAAAGAGCAAAGCCGGACGAGCGAGCGGTTTTTTGCGCTTACTCCCAAAGGGGCGGGCTGAAAGGAGGAAGCAAAAATGCAGCAGCGGACCCTCGATCTCCCCAGAAGCTGCGACAGTAGGAGGCGTTCTGGCCCGGGTAACCAAGGTAACTCTTGATGCGGAACGTTCGTTCTTTCGGCCTCCCTCCCGGAGGCAGCGCTGAGGACTAAGCGACCCGTTGCTGCCCTGCGCCTCTTGTTAACCGTAGCTGCCTTAGTTTTGCTTCGGTCGTTTGTATTTTGTTTTGTTATCGTACACGCGTACGTAGAAAAGGAAAGATAGGATATTTAATTTTTAGATTCGTTGCCACGGCTGAAGCTGAAGAGACAGAGAAACGTAAGCGAGCCGAAGTAATAAAATTAAAGGGAACCGAGCGAGAGCCGTCTCCGTCGCCCCGAAAGGGAAAGCCCGTTCCTCCCGGTGAGGAAGGTTCGCCGGTAATAGCGATCGGAATAACAGATGAGCGACATCTAACGGAAGGTGCGTACGCGTTACGGAAAGGACGCTGCGTCCATCCGTTTCCGTGCGCGTGACTCTCTGCATCTGTGAAGCGTCGTGCTTTAAGAGCTCCAAGACGGCAAATTCCCGTCTTCGGGGAACGGCGGTCAGGTGGCCAGAGAGAGAGGGAGAGGCAAGCGTGCGAATTGTAAAACGAAGAGGTGGCTTTCAGGAAGGCTCATTTAGCGCGACCCCAGGTTAATTGCCTGGCAATGGTCTTTGGGGCAGCAGGAAGACGGCAGCTCGAAGAAAAGGTAAAGCCTTGCGGAATTAGGACTCCTTCCTTCTCGTGTAGTAGATCCGCTTTTGTGCTTAGAAACAACTTTGGATTGTTAATTTCTGCTGAGCTTTGAATACGTCACGTCACGGACTCTTAGGCGACACGGGGGAGTTCAGCTGCGCAGCCTGCCAGAGGAACGTCGCCCACGAGGCCTCGCTAGCCTTGAGGAGCTGTAGGCGCCGATGCACGTGGCTCGTTCTGTCGGGCGCGCAGAGGTTTGCTTTGGCTGCCGAAATTTCAGCTTGGCTTTGCGCCCTGTAGCGGTGGTATTTTTGTATTTCTAAATTGTGTTAATGCTAGGCGTTCGGCACATCGGGGAACGACTGTGTGCTGCCGTGAAGAACTGCAGGCTCCCGCCCTCAGCCCTTTCTCGGCAAGTTATCGGGTGTCGAGAGCGGCCGGGAGACTCCGAATGCCGGCGGAAAGGTTCTCTGCCCGCTCCTGACGAGGAGCCTTCGGCCGCGGGAAGGTCGGCGGCGTCCTTCCCGGACTCGTGAGTAATAAGCCGCGGTTCGCGGGCCGGCAGGGCAGGGGAGGGGAGGGGAGGGGGGGGGGGGGAATAGCGCCTGGTAGCCCGGCGGCTCCGGCGTCGCCGTTGCTAGCGGGGCCCCGAGGTCCATGTGAAGCTTCAGCTGCCTGTCGGGAGCTTTGTTTTGGTGTGTTTACCTGGCAAAAGCAGCGAGGGAGGCCTCAAAGAAGAATTTTCGTGCCTAGGTGGGTAAGCTGCGACCCCAGCTGTCTTTGCCTTGCTTTGCCGCTTAGTGTCGTAACGGCGACTTGGGAGCCCGCGATAAAAACCGTTCCGGGGCCGAAGGGAGGCCCTGCGTTTGCCCCGCTTGGGAAACCGTCGTTAAAGCTTGGGGGGGGGGCCGAGCTCCGAAAGGAGACTCTGCCGGTGACCTCGGTGGTCCGATTCGTTTGCAGGCTGACGTTCCGAGGGCCGGCGAGCGGAAGAGGAGCAGCTCAGCCCGTTCGGTTGATTTCGGCGATCCTGTTTTAAGGAAGCGCGTAAGTGCAGACGGGGTCTGGGAGGCTTTTTGCCCGAGACGGGAAAGAGCGAGGAAGACTGGAGAGCGTGGAAAAACTAGGTGCCGCGGGTACTGAAGCTGTTAAGGGCTGAGAGAATTTGGGCTTAAGCATCTGAAAGGGGCTGCTAACGCGCAAGGAGCGGTAAGATACCATCGCTGGACAGCAGGCTCCTTTCCGGCCCTCCGTCCCCCTCTGCAGCCTTCTCGTTCTGTTTGTTTCTGTTCCTCTTTTCTGGCTGGGCTGTGCAGCGATCCCGGAAGGACGTGTCTTTTGAGGTGTGCCTTTGCGAAGGTGGTTCGGCTGCCTGGGGGGATGGATCAAAGCCTTTGAGGCTCCCTCCGATCTGTTTCATTTCCTTTTGAATTTCTTCCTTTCTTTGCTTTCTCCTAGGGCGTCTGTCAGCTAACGAGTAAAGAAGATGGAACGGCCTGTCCGCAGAGGAGAACTGACGCACGGTAAACGTGAATACGCTAGACCTCCGCTACGTCACGGGCGTTTGTTTACGTCCGTGCGTTCCAATCTCTAGTTGCGCATTCGGGACGCGGCATCTGCCCGCTATCCGACTCCTCCGTGTAGCGTAGAAGGCGCTGTACAGCTGCCGGTCTCTACGGGAGGTTGTTAGTGAGAAGGAGAACGGTGTATTCCAGCTCGCGACCGCCAAACGGGCTCCTTTAGGTCCGCTTTCAGACTTGGGGCCTACTTCATCGGTCCGCTTGGACGTGGTTTCTTGGGGGGAACGCTAGTGCTTTCCCTGTGCTTTTCCTGCGTCGAAACCGGTAGTTTATAGGCCAGAGCGGTTATGCCGTACCTTCCTTTGAGAGGCGTTTCGTCCGCGTCTCGGGCTTCGGGGAAAATCAATTGGACGGAATTGCCGAAGGCGCGCCTTGAAATAGGCGGTAAATCTAGAAGCGTGTCTGAATCGCGAGGGGCTCGTAACTTGGTCTTTGTCCTCAACGTCTGCTTTTCTTTCGCTCTTATTGCAGGCTTCCCTCCAACGATCGGCGTCGCTGCGGCGTCTCGTGTTTCACGGGCAGCGGTCTCTGCTCAGTAAGGACGTGAGAACTCCTGCGCTCCCGGAGAGCCCGGGATCCCTGCTCCGGGCTGGTCATTTTAGGCCTTTGTGCGGAGCGTTCTTTCTAGCTACGCGCCCCGCGTGAGCCTCTCCTTCGGCCGTTTTCCCAAGGCGGCGGAAACGCTTCTGGGAAACGCCGTCGTTTCCGAAACGTTTCGCCGTGTCCTTGCCGGTAGGGGATACCGTGAGAGCGGGCAGAGGCGGCCGACGTCTGTGCGAGGAAAGAAGCGTGGCGCAAAGAAGGGACCTCTTTGGCCCGCCTGGTCCGCTTTAGAGAGTTTTCTTTTGGACCCGAAGATCGGGTCTGCGAGTGCCGCGCTCAGCGCACGCGTTTGTTTCCCCCCCCCCCCCCCCCGTTCTTTTAGCAAGACCGTGCGTGTCCTCGAGCTGTTTGTCCCGAGGGGGGAGTCGCTGCGGGAATTGCTGGGGAGGCCCTGACGGCGGGACGTGAAAAAGACGCATTTGACCGCGTGCGTGCGGCCGAAGGAACGTCGGCCCAAGAATCCGAAGAAGACATGCCGCGTGCCAGCATCTCGTACCGTTTAATAATAAAAACCGAGCAGTCTGTCAAGCAAATAGCGCGGCTTGCTTTGGGCTGTTTATTTTGTTTAACGATCAGTAAAGGCGAGAGGTCGAAAGTTCTAAAGAAGAACGGCTGCTTCTTGGAACGCTTGCAAATTGTCCCGTTAAGTAGGTGGGTGGTTTTTTTGTTTTCGTTTTGTTTTTTTAAGTGCAGCCTCTGACTCTTTTTTGTCTGTGGAGTATTTTGCAACGATGTTCAAAGGAAAGCGCTGTTACGGAAGCCTCTAGGAGCAGCGGCTCGAGCACGACACGCGGCGACGCTGCGCCTCGCAGCAGGCGCTGTAAGTAAGGGCAGATGAGCCGAGGCGAGGGTGGTGAAATCTCTGCAAAGGGCGGGCGGGGGGGCTCTGCAGCGGTGTGCGCGTGCCGGGGGCGGCCGCGCGCCCTGCTGCCCTCGGGGCGTCAAAAAAGCAGTACGGCACGGAAAGGGGGGCGCGCAGGCGCACGGCGGCCGGCCGCGCGCCCTGCTGCCCTCGGGGCGTCCAAAAAGCGGTACGGCACGATAAAGGGGGGCGCGCATGCGCACTGGGTTCCGCCGTGCTCACTGCTGCCACCCTGTGTCCAAAAATCGGTACTGCACCCTGTGGGGGGGCTCGCGTGCGCACTGGGTTCCGCCGCGCTCACTGCTGCCACCCTGTGTCCAAAAATCGGTACTGCACCCTGTGGGGGGGCTCGCGTGCGCACTGGGTTCCGCCGTGCTCACTGCTGCCACCCTGTGTCCAAAAATCGGTACTGCACCCTGTGGGGGGGCGCGCGTGCGCACTGGGTTCTGCCATGCTCACTGCTGCCACCCTGTGTCCAAAAATCGGTACTGCACCCTGTGGGGGGGGCTCGCGTGCGTACTGGGTTCCGCCGTGCTCACTGCTGCCACCCTGTGACAGCCGGCGCGCACATGCTCAGTGCCGGTCGCCATGTTTGCTGCTGCTCTCCGCCGTTTCGGTAACGGGTAAGCGAATGGAGCGTGCTCGTCGCCCCTTCCCGGTGCTCTTGGAGCGGCCACGGGCTCGGGCAGCCTCGGGGCGCTCGCTGGGAGTCCCGGGCTGCCGCGGCGGGCTGCGGTTCGCACGCGTGAGCCGCCCGGCTGCAGCGCCGCGGCGCGAGCATGCCATTGCGGGTCTCGCCTCCCTTCGTGCTCCCCCCCGCCCCTCGGGCTCCCCGGCTCCCCCCCGCCCCTCGGGATTCCCCGCTCCACCCGCCCCTCGCGCTCCCCCCCGCTTCTCGGGCTCCCCTCGCGCTCCCCCCCACCCCCGCGCTCCCCCCTGCTTCTCGGGCTCCCCTCGCGCTCCCCCCCCCGCTCCTCGGGCTCCCCCTGCTCCCCTCGCGCTCCGCCCCGCCCCTCGCGCTCCCCCCCGCTTCTCGGGCTCCCCTCGCGCTCCGCCCCGCCCCTCGCGCTCCCCCTGCTCCCCTCGCGCTCCCCCTGCTCCCCTCGCGCTCCCCCTGCTCCCCTCGCGCTCCGCCCCGCCCCTCGCGCTCCCCTCGCGCTCCGCCCCGCCCCTCGCGCTCCCCCTGCTCCCCTCGCGCTCCCCCCCGCTTCTTGGGCTCCCCTCGCGCTCCCCCCTGCTTCTCGGGCTCCCCTCTGCTTCTCAGGCTCCTCTCACGCTCCCCCCCGCTCCTCGGGCTCCCCTTGCTCCCCTCGCGCTCTGCCCCGCCCCTCGCACTCCCCCTGCTCCCCTCGCGCTCCCCCCCGCTTCTCGCGCTCCCCCCTGCTTCTCAGGCTCCTCTCGGGCTCCCCTTGCTCCCCTCGCGCTCCCCCCCGCCCCCGCGCTCCCCCCCCGCTTCTCGGGCTCCCCTCGCGCTCCGCCCCGCCCCTCGCGCTCCCCTCGCGCTCCGCCCCACCCCTCGGGCTCCCCCTGCTCCCCTCGCGCTCCCCCCTGCTTCTCGGGCTCCCCCCTGCTTCTCAGGCTCCTCTCGGGCTCCCCTTGCTCCCCTCGCGCTCCGCCCCGCCCCTCGCGCTCCCCCTGGTCCCCTCGCGCTCCCCCCCGCCCCCGCGCTCCCCCCCCGCTTCTCGGGCTCCCCTCGTGCTCCCCCCGCTCCTCGGGCCCCCCTGCTCCCCTCACGCTCCCCCCCACCTCTCGCGCTCCCCTCGCACTCCGCCCCGCCCCTCGGGCTCCCCTCGCTCCCCCCCACCCCTCGGGCTCCCTCTGCTCCCCTCCCGCTCCCCCCCGCCCCTCCCACTCCCCTCGCTCCCCCCCCCCGCGCTGTCCGAGCCGGCACGTGCGCGGTGCTCAAGCGCCACTGCCGCCGCAGTCCGTTGGCGAGCGGCGCATGCGCAGCGGCGGGGAAGCAAGATGGCGGTGAGCAGGGAGGGCGTTTTCGCTCGGCGGCGGCGGCGGGTGAGTGCGGAGGTGGCGTGGAGTGAAGGATGTGGGGCCCCCGGGTGAGGCGAACGCATAGGTTCGGGGGGCGTCGGGCTGCATCCTGCCCGCTGCGGCCGTCGCTGCGTGGAGGCGGCGGTGCGGGGCGAGTGGGGGTGGGGGCGGGCTGGGACCCGGCGCCGCGCTGGGAGCGCGGGTGTGACTTTGCGTTTTGCGTGCGCGGCGTTTAGGGCGCCAGTTCGTTGGCAGCGCGGGCCGGGGCACGCGCTCGCCCCTGCGGAGGCGGCGCGGCGGAGCGGAGCGGGGGGGCAGGCGGGCCCCGGAGCAGGGTTGCGGCGCGGCGTCAGCCCTGTAGTGCTTCCAAACGGCTTACCCCGTAACGTACGATGCAAAGCGGTGTATTAAGACCTTTCCTTTGAGGGAAAGAAGGAAAAAGAAAGAAAGGGGGGAAAGAAAAAAAAAAAAAAAAAACACGGGAAAGAGAAAAAGAACGCGTGTAAATCGAAGTGTTTTGTTGGAAGCGAAATGCAATTTTCTGTCTTTGTTACAGAGGCGGAACCGACAATAGCAAATGCTGACAAAGAGCAAAGCCGGACGAGCGAGCGGTTTTTTGCGCTTACTCCCGAAGGGGCGGGCTTGTGATATGTGCTAATTTGTTACATCAAATTGAGAAACAGCCTTGAAACATCCTGGACTGTGATGTGTGCTAATTGGTTACATCAAAGTAAGAAACAGCCTTGGAAACATCTGTGGGAACATCCTACATCCTGTGGTGGGGGCATGTACCCTGCCTGAGATAAGGGAGTTGAGATAGCAAAGCGGCAATGTTAGTTTAGATAGCCTAATATGGTGATGGCGATGTCACACAACTGTGAAATATAGCACGACTTCGAAAGTTGTAAAATATATGCGTGACCTGAGGGTCACCACTCACAATGCAGAGGGCTGAAGAAGACCCCCTAGCAACAGCCGGCGCAACCGCAGAAGTTACAGGAAGTGCCACATATACCTGGAGCTGGAATTGCATATAAGGAGACTGTGAGGGGGGGATTGCGCGCGCCGTTGGTGGAGCAGGAGATTCCCTCGGCCGCCCAGCGCTGTTTTGCTTACTTGTAACTTGCTCAATTATTTTATTAAATTGGAATTTATGCAACCCGGCCCGAGTGGTTGTCAATTTGTCGCGTTTACCTGTAACAATTTGGTGCCGTGACTCGGATACAGGCTTCCCTGGTTTCGGGACTCTGACTCAGGGGAGGCGCCCCATCCCATCTTCGGATGGCCCCTGAGTGGGTAGTTCCCCTACCAGAACCTGTATTTCCGAACCCTAAATCAGGACAAGTAAGCAAAAGAACTGCAGTACCCCGTAAACTTTGTGCACGAAGATCCGAACGAAGACTCAGGACTGAGTGAGTATATGTATGCGGTTCCGTTCGGTTGGGGTGGGATACCCGGAGCACGTGAGAAGTCCCCAGGGGAGTGCGGACCCTCCAGGAGAGGGGGTCCTTGTGTAACAGGGGACGGAGTGAGTGCGGACCCTCCATGAGGGTGATTGTGTAACAGGGGACCGAAACGGGGCACCCGTCGGCCGACTGGGCCGCCCGCTGCGAAGGGACAACCGTCCTAGCAGTTAAAGACTCGGGTGGTGTGAGTGCGGTCCCCTGCGGAGAGAGAGAGTTGTAATAGGGGACCGAAACGGGGCACCCGTCGGCCGACTGGGCCGCCCGCTGCGAAGGGACAACCGTCCTAGCAGTTAAAGACTCGGGTGGTGTGAGTGCGGTCCCGTGCGGAAAGAAAGAGAGTGACTGGGGTGGGTGCTCCGGAAGATGAGACAGAAAAAGAGCAAGTCTTCTGATCCCATAGAGGGCTCTACGGTACAGTTACCAGATATACCGCCCGATAGCCCTTTAGGATTAATGATTAAGTATTGGAACGATTGGCCCTCCAGAAAAGGCAAAAGTCGAGAAAAAAAATGGTACATTACTGTATGCAAGTATGGGGTGGGAAGCAGATTAGAGGAGACCACCTTTATTGGCCAGTATACGGGTCTTTTGAAAATTGGATATGTCAGGCTCTAAATATATATGTGAATTCAAAGGAGCCCTTTAGTTTAGAAGAAAGTGAGTATGCTAGTTTATGGATAAGACCAGATACTCGGACCATGATATTTACCTTGAAAGAGAAGGGTTCGAGGAAGAAAAGCAAAACACTGGAGGAACTTCCCGTTTCTCCTCCCCCCTATATTCCCTCAGCTCCGGCTCAAAACCCAACACCAGCCCCTCCTCATAGCCCCTCTCCGACGACCCCAGACTGGGATCTAAACCCTCCTAGTTCCCCAGAAGAAACCCGAAGGGTCACGAGGAGTCAAACGAGGGGAGGTGGGCGACCTGATCAGCTGTACCCCTTGCGAGAACTCCCCATGGGAGGACCGCAGCCGGGGATGGGATTTGTGTCTATGCCCCTGAGTTCAGGGGACGTACGGGATTTTAAGAAAGAAATGGGGAATTTATTAGAAGACCCTTTAGGGGTGGCTGAGAAATTAGATCAGTTTTTAGGTCCAAGCCTTTATACATGGGAGGAATTACAATCCATCTTAAGCATATTATTTACAGCGGAAGAAAGGGAAATGATCCGTAGGGCTGGGATGCGGATTTGGGATCAACAACACCAACAAGGTCCCGCTGCAGATATTAAATGGCCCACCCAACGGCCGGATTGGGACAATCAGAATGCTGAGCATCGGACACATATGTCCGATCTGAGAGCCATAATAGTTCAGGGAATCAGGGAATCTGTTCCCAGGGGGCAAAATATTAATAAGGCCTTCATGGAACAACAAAAGAAGGATGAGACACCAACAGAGTGGCTCGAGAGACTTAGAAAAAATCTGCAACTTTATTCCGGGGTAGACCCCAGTACCCCTGTGGGACAGGCTCTATTGAAAACACAGTTTGTAGCAAAGGCCTTTCCAGATATTAGAAGAAAGCTAGAGAAGTTAGATGATTGGCAAGATAGGGGGCTGGACGAATTGCTGAGGGAAGCTCAGAAAGTGCATGTGCGGAGGGAAGAGGAAACCCATCAGCGGCAGGCAAAGATTCTGATGGCAGCAGTCCGAGAAGGGCAGAGAGGAATCCAGGCACAACCCCCTAGGTCGTATAACAGACCTAAAAGAAAGCCACCTCACCAAGAAGGACAACCCAGAGAAGTTGTGACAAGGGACTTGAGGCAGGTGGAGTGTTTTTATTGCCAGAAAAAAGGGCATCTGAAGAGGAATTGTAGGAAGCGAATGCAGGATGAGCAAATGTTCCAAGAAGATTAGGGGGGTCAGGGGCTCTATTTGCTGGGGACTCATAAAGGAACCGAGCCCTTGATAAAATTGAAATTAGGTCCCCAGCGACAAGAAGTAGAATTCCTTGTGGATTCTGGGGCAGAAAGATCTACTGTCCAAACGGTACCCTGGGGGTGTAAACCATCCCCAGAGAACTTATAAGTGATAGGAGCTAAGGGAGAGCCCTTTAAGGTCCCAGTAATTAAAAATGTGGAAATAGAATCAGACTCTCGATTAAGTGTTGGATCCTTTTTATTAGTTCCCGAAGCTGAATATAATTTACTGGGCTGAGATATGATGGTTGAATTAGGAGTCAATTTAGAAGTAGAGAATCAAGAATTAGTTATAAAATTATGCACCCTTACTATTGAAGATGAGGCCAAAATCAACCCTGAAGTTTGGTATACCCCAGAATCAGTAGGAAAACTAGATATTGCTCCTTTTGAAGTGAGCATACGGAATCCAGAAATCCCTGTTAGAGTCAAGCAATATCCAATGTCACAGGAAGGGAGGCAAGGACTCCGACCAGTAATCCAGAGGCTAATAAATCAAAGGTTACTGGAGCCTTGTATGTCTCCCTATAATACCCCCATACTGCCCGTAAAGAAACCAGACGGTACTTATAGATTGGTACAAGATTTAAGAGAAATAAACAA
This sequence comes from Apteryx mantelli, assembly GCF_036417845.1. Classification (NCBI taxonomy): domain Eukaryota; kingdom Metazoa; phylum Chordata; class Aves; order Apterygiformes; family Apterygidae; genus Apteryx; species Apteryx mantelli. The sequence goes on along the minus strand of NW_027118605.1, from coordinate 12,761 downwards.
AAGAACAATTACCAGGTTCCCAATTGTAGCTAACCCCGATACCATACTTAGTCAGCTGTCACCTGAGGCTAAATGGTATACGGTTATAGACCTGAAAGATGCATTTTGGGCATGCCCCCTTAAAGAAGAATGTAGAGACTTTTTTGCCTTCAAGTGGGAAGACCCAGATATCCATAGGAAACAACAACTCCGATGGACTGTTTTACCACAAGGGTTTACAGAATCCCCTAATTTGTTTGGGCAAGCCCTGGAGCAGGTTCTAAGTAATTACGAAACTAATCCTCAAATTACTTTAACACAATATGTGGATGATTTGCTTTTAGCAGGAAAAACCCAGGAGGAAGTTAGATGTGAGAGTATTAAGTTGTTAAATTTCCTAAGTTTAAAGGGATTGAAAGTATCGAAATCAAAGTTGCAATTTACGGAAGAAGAGGTGAAGTATTTGGGACATTGGCTTAGCAAGGGCACAAAAAATTGGACCCTGAAAGGGTAAATGGTATACTGTCAATAAGACCCCCGAAGAGCAAAAGACAGGTCCGACAATTGCTGGGGTTATTAGGGTATTGCAGACAATGGATTGAAAATTATAGCAATAAAGTAAAATTTTTATATAAAAAAACTAATAGTAGATGGGCTAATAAAATGGACTCAAACCGATAATCAAAGCCTCGAAGAATTGAAGGCTGACTTGGTGAATGCACCTGTTTTGAGTTTACCAGATATTAAGAGACCATTCTACATGTTTATTAATACACAGGAAGGAACAGCCTTTGGAGTCCTAACACAGGAATGGGCAGGGAAAAAGAAACCTATAGGGTATTTTTCAAAATTGCTAGACCCCGTCAGTCGGGGATGGCCCACTTGCCTACAAGCCATTGTAGCTACAGCCTTATTAGTAGAAGAGGCTAAAAAGATAACCTTTGGAGGAGAATTAAAAATATATACCCCTCATAATATACGAGGAGTATTACAACAAAAAGCCGAAAAATGGATAACCGATGCCAGACTATTAAAATACGAGGGCATTTTAATCCATTCTCCAAAGTTGGAAATTGAGACTACAAGCTTGCAGAATCCAGCCCAGTTCCTGTATGGGGAACCCAGTGGTCAATTAAGACATGATTGCATGCGTCTAATAGAATACCAAACTAAAATAAGAGAAGATTTAGAAGAAGAAGAGTTACCAGAGGGGACTAAATTCTTTGTGGACGGATCCTCTCGCGTAGTTGAAGGGAAACGCAGATCAGGGTATGCTATTGTAGATGGAAAGTCTCTAGAGTTAATAGAATCAGGGCCCCTACACAAAACTTGGTCGGCCCAGGCTTGTGAATTGTATGCAGTTTTTAGAGCCTTAGAAATTTTAAAGGGCAAAATAGGGACTATATACACCGACTCTAAATATGCTTATGGAGTAGTACACACATTTGGGAAAATGTGGGAAGAAAGGGGACTGATTAATTCACAAGGGAAGAATTTAGTGCACGAAAAATTAATCAGAAAAACTTTAGAAGCTCTGAGGGGACCTCGGAGAATCGCAGTAGTACATGTTAGGGGCCATCAAAAAGGCACATTTTACCACATAAGGGGAAATAATCTAGCAGATGAAGAAGCAAAAAAAGCAGCTTTACACCTATTGTCTGAAGGAAAAGAGGGCCAAGATAAACTAGATACCAGGATGAGTTTTACTAAACAGGAAATAGATAAATTACGACAGATAGGAGCCCTAGAAAAAGAAGGTAAATGGGTGCTGCCCGATGATAGAGAAATTGTATCCAAAGGCGTAGCTTGGAGAATCATGAAAGAATTCCACCGACAGACTCACTGGGGAGTGCAAGCATTAGTAGACCAGTTTGGAACTAAATATATGTGCATTGGAATATATGACATAGCAAAAAGACTAGTGGGAGAATGTTTGACCTGTCAGAAGGTTAACAAGCAGCACCTCAGAAAAAAAGGTCCCAGGGGGACGATCCATAGCCAGGAGACCATTTGAGAAAATACAGGTTGACTTTACAGAACTCCCAGAAGTGGGCAGGTATAAATACCTATTAGTTATAGTAGATCATTTAACTTACTTTGTAGAAGCTTTTCCCGTAGCCCGAGCAACTGCGAAATCGGTAACCAAGATATTGTTAGAAAATATCATACCCCGGTATGGGAATGTATTGGTCATAGACTCAGACAGGGGGCCACATTTTACATCCAAGGTCATTAAAGAAACATTAGATCCTTTAGGAATCAAGTGGGAGTATCACACTCCCTGGCATCCTCAAAGTTCAGGAAAGGTAGAAAGGATGAATGGGGAAATAAAAAAACAGTTAACAAAGCTAATGATGGAAACCCAGATGAATTGGATCAAGTGTTTACCCTTAGCTTTGTTGAATATACGAACTCAGCCCAGAACTGACACAGGAGTCTCCCCTTTTGAAATGTTATATGGGATGCCATATGATTTAGAAATACCAAAAGAACATCCTAAAGTAGAAGAGAGATTATTACAGAAATATATTACAGAGCTTATGAAGAGAAGACAAGAATTGATAAAGAAAGGACTAATAGCACAGAGACCTCCACTAGATGTAGCCATTCACCGAGTTAACCCTGGAGACAAGGTTTTAATTAAAACCTGGAAAGACTCATCCTTGACTCCCCGCTGGGAGGGACCTTTCCTTGTTTTGCTTACCACAGACACTGCTATTCGCACCACAGAGCGAGGATGGACACATGCCAGCAGAATTAAAGGACCGATTTCAGAATCATCGTGGGAAGCCTTTGGAAACCCGGACAATTTAAAAGTAACCTTTAAGAAGAAACCTGGAAACCTCGATAAGTGAGACCACCTTTTGTAAAACCTAACATAGTATTTGTTATAACCCCACATAGTATTTGTTATCCCTTTGTGTGTTATGCATGTAGGGTTTGTAAAGGGAAGTAGTGGACTCATTGTTAGTACGGGTATCTCCCTAACGGCATTTGCCGCCCTTGTTACGACAAAATTGACTTATTGGACATTAAAAGATCTTAAGAAAAGATCGGTAGAACGGTGGGAAGCCTTTGTTAAAAGGAGTACAACCAGAGAAAGGTTGTACCCACGCCAACCACCCCAAATCACATAAGGCTAAAATTGAAAACACCAATTATAGGCGGACCGCGCCGTATGTTGAGTGTCACTCTTGGGAATTGGGAAGCCTTTAAAAAAATCTAAAAGGCTCATACAGGAGGTTCCCCTGAAGAATACGGCTGCTGCCGAGAAGACGGTACACCCTGCTGCTCTGAAGCAAAAGAGTAGGCAGGGGAGGCAGAGACGTATAGAACTTGTGGGGATCGAGGCCGATAAGCCACCTCCTAAGCAGGAATACCCAAAATTGTAAGACCCAGACTCTTTAAAGTCCCAGAGACACTTGGCATCACGGACCGCCCCTCCAAGGCATTAAGGGTTCGTAAAATATCCGTTGACCAAGCCATGGGTCCACTACTCCTCTGGAAGATGATTGTGCTGGGCTTATTAGGAAGACGAATCCAAGGGGAACATAATGTACACCAACCCTTTAAATGGTCATTAATGAGATGGGAAGATCAAACAGTGATCCAAGTACGAAGCGTACCCGGGAACCCTACATTCACACCTACCTTGTGTGAATTGGTACCCATTGAGCCATGTTTAAATCTAAAGGGGTTTTACTTTTGCCCTAGTTCTAATCCTGGGCGAGGATACTGTAACTACCCAAACTCTTATTATTGTGCTTATTGGGGATGTGAAACTATAGCCTCTGATTGGACACCCGGCGCAGGATCAGATAAGTTTATTCAGACCCAGTGGGGACCCTATGGTTGTACACCCCCCAAACGAGACTCTTCTGGAGGTACGCGTCCGTCCTCCCATTCGGACTGTAAACATTTAATGATAAATATCACCCGTCCTGAAGATCCAGGGTGGTTTTTGGGAAAGACCTGGGGAGTCCGGTACTGGGAGCCCGGGACCGATAGGGGTGGATTGATTTTCATAAAGAAAGAAAGTGTGCAACCTGCTCCTCAAGCAATAGGGCCGAATCTAGCCGTTAAAGGAGCAAAATTAAGAATCAAACCAACGGCTGCGATAATGAATTTGACAAGTATTCCTATGAGCCACCCCACCCCGAAAGATACTGTTGTAATCTCAGAAAGTAAAGCCACAGAGGGGGTAGACAATCCTCTGTGGAAGATTGTACAGGCAACCTACAAAGTATTAAATGCTACAACCCCTAGTATAACCACCCATTGCTGGTTATGCTACGACATAAGACCCCTTTTTATGAAGCAATAGGAGTAAATATGACATATACTGTGAGCAATGATCCCGGCTCACAGTGTCAATGGGAAGATAAGAAGAAGGGGTTGACCATGGAGCAAGTTACGGGAATGGGAATGTGTATTGGTAAAATACCAAAATCAAAGAAAAAGCTGTGTGGGTCTGTGACACTGCAAACCTACACCTCCGAAATTGGATGGATTATTCCCACCCAAGGAGCTAGGTGGATATGTTCAAAAACGGGCCTAACTCCCTGTGTCTCCCTAAGGGTACTTGGTGAGTCCCAAGAATATTGTATACAAATAGAGGTAGTTCCCAGGATCTTGTACCACCCAGAAAATGTGATGTACGACCATTGGGACACCCCTCATCCGGTCCGAGTAAAGAGAGAACCAATCACCGCAATTACCATAGCCACCTTACTGGGCCTAGGGGCAGTAGGAGCGGGAACTGGAATCTCCTCCTTAGTGGTGCAGCAGCAGAGCCTTAGCACCCTACGAGCAGCAGTGGATGAGGACTTAGAACGAATAGAAAAATCCATTACAGCCTTAGAAAAATCGTTGACATCGCTATCAGAAGTAGTTTTACAGAACAGAAGAGGGATGGACCTCTTATTTTTGCAACAGGGAGGATTGTGTGCAGCCCTAGGAGAAGAATGTTGTTTTTATGCGGATCATACAGGAGTTGTCAGGGATACTATGGCGAAATTGAGAGAAGGCCTTGAAAAACGTAAAAAGGAAAGAGAAGCCCAGCAAGGGTGGTATGAATCATGGTTCAGTCATTCTCCCTGGCTAACAACCTTATTGTCTACCATCGCGGGCCCATTGGCTTTACTAGTACTAGTGTTGACCTTTGGACCGTGTATAGTAAATAAAATAATTAACTTAGCAAAAAGCAGACTCGAAGCTGCCCACCTACTGTTGATAAGAAGTCAATATGAACAACTAAATGAAGATGAGAGTAAGCATAACCCTATGCTCTCCCTGGCACAGGAGGTTGTTGCTCGATTTGATGAACAAATTAGAAGGGACCAAAACAAAAAGGGGGGATTGTGATATGTGCTAATTTGTTACATCAAATTGAGAAACAGCCTTGAAACATCCTGGACTGTGATGTGTGCTAATTGGTTACATCAAAGTAAGAAACAGCCTTGGAAACATCTGTGGGAACATCCTACATCCTGTGGTGGGGGCATGTACCCTGCCTGAGATAAGGGAGTTGAGATAGCAAAGCGGCAATGTTAGTTTAGATAGCCTAATATGGTGATGGCGATGTCACACAACTGTGAAATATAGCACGACTTCGAAAGTTGTAAAATATATGCGTGACCTGAGGGTCACCACTCACAATGCAGAGGGCTGAAGAAGACCCCCTAGCAACAGCCGGCGCAACCGCAGAAGTTACAGGAAGTGCCACATATACCTGGAGCTGGAATTGCATATAAGGAGACTGTGAGGGGGGGATTGCGCGCGCCGTTGGTGGAGCAGGAGATTCCCTCGGCCGCCCAGCGCTGTTTTGCTTACTTGTAACTTGCTCAATTATTTTATTAAATTGGAATTTATGCAACCCGGCCCGAGTGGTTGTCAATTTGTCGCGTTTACCTGTAACAGGCTGAAAGGAGGAAGCAAAAATGCAGCAGCGGACCCTCGATCTCCCCAGAAGCTGCGACAGTAGGAGGCGTTCTGGCCCGGGTAACCAAGGTAACTCTTGATGCGGAACGTTCGTTCTTTCGGCCTCCCTCCCGGAGGCAGCGCTGAGGACTAAGCGACCCGTTGCTGCCCTGCGCCTCTTGTTAACCGTAGCTGCCTTAGTTTTGCTTCGGTCGTTTGTATTTTGTTTTGTTATCGTACACGCGTACGTAGAAAAGGAAAGATAGGATATTTAATTTTTAGATTCGTTGCCACGGCTGAAGCTGAAGAGACAGAGAAACGTAAGCGAGCCGAAGTAATAAAATTAAAGGGAACCGAGCGAGAGCCGTCTCCGTCGCCCCGAAAGGGAAAGCCCGTTCCTCCCGGTGAGGAAGGTTCGCCGGTAATAGCGATCGGAATAACAGATGAGCGACATCTAACGGAAGGTGCGTACGCGTTACGGAAAGGACGCTGCGTCCATCCGTTTCCGTGCGCGTGACTCTCTGCATCTGTGAAGCGTCGTGCTTTAAGAGCTCCAAGACGGCAAATTCCCGTCTTCGGGGAACGGCGGTCAGGTGGCCAGAGAGAGAGGGAGAGGCAAGCGTGCGAATTGTAAAACGAAGAGGTGGCTTTCAGGAAGGCTCATTTAGCGCGACCCCAGGTTAATTGCCTGGCAATGGTCTTTGGGGCAGCAGGAAGACGGCAGCTCGAAGAAAAGGTAAAGCCTTGCGGAATTAGGACTCCTTCCTTCTCGTGTAGTAGATCCGCTTTTGTGCTTAGAAACAACTTTGGATTGTTAATTTCTGCTGAGCTTTGAATACGTCACGTCACGGACTCTTAGGTGACACGGGGGAGTTCAGCTGCGCAGCCTGCCAGAGGAACGTCGCCCACGAGGCCTCGCTAGCCTTGAGGAGCTGTAGGCGCCGATGCACGTGGCTCGTTCTGTCGGGCGCGCAGAGGTTTGCTTTGGCTGCCGAAATTTCAGCTTGGCTTTGCGCCCTGTAGCGGTGGTATTTTTGTATTTCTAAATTGTGTTAATGCTAGGCGTTCGGCACATCGGGGAACGACTGTGTGCTGCCGTGAAGAACTGCAGGCTCCCGCCCTCAGCCCTTTCTCGGCAAGTTATCGGGTGTCGAGAGCGGCCGGGAGACTCCGAATGCCGGCGGAAAGGTTCTCTGCCCGCTCCTGACGAGGAGCCTTCGGCCGCGGGAAGGTCGGCGGCGTCCTTCCCGGACTCGTGAGTAATAAGCCGCGGTTCGCGGGCCGGCAGGGGAGGGGAGGGGAGGGGAGGGGAGGGGAGGGGGGGGGAATAGCACCTGGTAGCCCGGCGGCTCCGGCGTCGCCGTTGCTAGCGGGGCCCCGAGGTCCATGTGAAGCCTCAGCTGCCTGTCGGGAGCTTTGTTTTGGTGTGTTTACCTGGCAAAAGCAGCGAGGGAGGCCTCAAAGAAGAATTTTCGTGCCTAGGTGGGTAAGCTGCGACCCCAGCTGTCTTTGCCTTGCTTTGCCGCTTAGTGTCGTAACGGCGACTTGGGAGCCCGCGATAAAAACCGTTCCGGGGCCGAAGGGAGGCCCTGCGTTTGCCCCGCTTGGGAAACCGTCGTTAAAGCTTGGGGGGGGCCGAGCTCCGAAAGGAGACTCTGCCGGTGACCTCGGTGGTCCGATTCGTTTGCAGGCTGACGTTCCGAGGGCCGGCGAGCGGAAGAGGAGCAGCTCAGCCCGTTCGGTTGATTTCGGCGATCCTGTTTTAAGGAAGCGCGTAAGTGCAGACGGGGTCTGGGAGGCTTTTCGCCCGAGACGGGAAAGAGCGAGGAAGACTGGAGAGCGTGGAAAAACTAGGTGCCGCGGGTACTGAAGCTGTTAAGGGCTGAGAGAATTTGGGCTTAAGCATCTGAAAGGGGCTGCTAACGCGCAAGGAGCGGTAAGATACCATCGCTGGACAGCAGGCTCCTTTCCGGCCCTCCGTCCCCCTCTGCAGCCTTCTCGTTCTGTTTGTTTCTGTTCCTCTTTTCTGGCTGGGCTGTGCAGCGATCCCGGAAGGACGTGTCTTTTGAGGTGTGCCTTTGCGAAGGTGGTTCGGCTGCCTGGGGGGATGGATCAAAGCCTTTGAGGCTCCCTCCGATCTGTTTCATTTCCTTTTGAATTTCTTCCTTTCTTTGCTTTCTCCTAGGGCGTCTGTCAGCTAACGAGTAAAGAAGATGGAACGGCCTGTCCGCAGAGGAGAACTGACGCACGGTAAACGTGAATACGCTAGACCTCCGCTACGTCACGGGCGTTTGTTTACGTCCGTGCGTTCCAATCTCTAGTTGCGCATTCGGGACGCGGCATCTGCCCGCTATCCGACTCCTCCGTGTAGCGTAGAAGGCGCTGTACAGCTGCCGGTCTCTACGGGAGGTTGTTAGTGAGAAGGAGAACGGTGTATTCCAGCTCGCGACCGCCAAACGGGCTCCTTTAGGTCCGCTTTCAGACTTGGGGCCTACTTCATCGGTCCGCTTGGACGTGGTTTCTTGGGGGGAACGCTAGTGCTTTCCCTGTGCTTTTCCTGCGTCGAAACCGGTAGTTTATAGGCCAGAGCGGTTATGCCGTACCTTCCTTTGAGAGGCGTTTCGTCCGCGTCTCGGGCTTCGGGGAAAATCAATTGGACGGAATTGCCGAAGGCGCGCCTTGAAATAGGCGGTAAATCTAGAAGCGTGTCTGAATCGCGAGGGGCTCGTAACTTGGTCTTTGTCCTCAACGTCTGCTTTTCTTTCGCTCTTATTGCAGGCTTCCCTCCAACGATCGGCGTCGCTGCGGCGTCTCGTGTTTCACGGGCAGCGGTCTCTGCTCAGTAAGGACGTGAGAACTCCTGCGCTCCCGGAGAGCCCGGGATCCCTGCTCCGGGCTGGTCATTTTAGGCCTTTGTGCGGAGCGTTCTTTCTAGCTACGCGCCCCGCGTGAGCCTCTCCTTCGGCCGTTTTCCCAAGGCGGCGGAAACGCTTCTGGGAAACGCCGTCGTTTCCGAAACGTTTCGCCGTGTCCTTGCCGGTAGGGGATACCGTGAGAGCGGGCAGAGGCGGCCGACGTCTGTGCGAGGAAAGAAGCGTGGCGCAAAGAAGGGACCTCTTTGGCCCGCCTGGTCCGCTTTAGAGAGTTTTCTTTTGGACCCGAAGATCGGGTCTGCGAGTGCCGCGCTCAGCGCACGCGTTTGTTCCCCCCCCCCCCCCCCCCGTTCTTTTAGCAAGACCGTGCGTGTCCTCGAGCTGTTTGTCCCGAGGGGGGAGTCGCTGCGGGAATTGCTGGGGAGGCCCTGACGGCGGGACGTGAAAAAGACGCCTTTGACCGCGTGCGTGCGGCCGAAGGAACGTCAGCCCAAGAATCCGAAGAAGACATGCCGCGTGCCAGCATCTCGTACCGTTTAATAATAAAAACCGAGCAGTCTGTCAAGCAAATAGCGCGGCTTGCTTTGGGCTGTTTATTTTGTTTAACGATCAGTAAAGGCGAGAGGTCGAAAGTTCTAAAGAAGAACGGCTGCTTCTTGGAACGCTTGCAAATTGTCCCGTTAAGTAGGTGGGTGGTTTTTTTGTTTTCGTTTTGTTTTTTTAAGTGCAGCCTCTGACTCTTTTTTGTCTGTGGAGTATTTTGCAACGATGTTCAAAGGAAAGCGCTGTTACTGAAGCCTCTAGGAGCAGCGGCTCGAGCACGACACGCGGCGACGCTGCGCCTCGCAGCAGGCGCTGTAAATAAAGGCAGATGAGCCGAGGCGAGGGTGGTGAAATGTCTGCAAAGGGCGGGCGGGGGGGCTCTGCAGCGGTGTGCGCGTGCCGGGGGCGGCCGTGCGCCCTGCTGCCCTCGGGGCGTCAAAAAAGCAGTACGGCACGGAAAGGGGGGCGCGCAGGCGCACGGCGGCCGGCCGCGCGCCCTGCTGCCCTCGGGGCGTCCAAAAAGCGGTACGGCACGATAAAGGGGGGCGCGCATGCGCACTGGGTTCCGCCGTGCTCACTGCTGCCACCCTGTGTCCAAAAATCGGTACTGCACCCTGTGGGGGGGGCGCGCGTGCGCACTGGGTTCCTCCGTGCTCACTGCTGCCACCCTGTGTCCAAAAATCGGTACTGCACCCTGTGGGGGGGCTCGCGTGCGCACTGGGTTCCGCCATGCTCACTGCTGCCACCCTGTGTCCAAAAATCGGTACTGCACCCTGTGGGGGGGGCGCGCACGCGCACAGCGTTCCGCCGCGCTCACTGCTGCCACCCTGTGTCCAAAAAGCGGTACTGCACCCGGTGGGGGGGGCGCGCATGCGCAGACAGCCGGCGCGCACATGCTCAGTGCCGGTCGCCATGTTTGCTGCTGCTCTCCGCCGTTTCGGTAACGGGTAAGCGAATGGAGCGTGCTCGTCGCCCCTTCCCGGTGCTCTTGGAGCGGCCACGGGCTCGGGCAGCCTCGGGGCGCTCGCTGGGAGTCCCGGGCTGCCGCGGCGGGCTGCGGTTCGCACGCGTGAGCCGCCCGGCTGCAGCGCCGCGGCGCGAGCATGCCATTGCGGGTCTCGCCTCCCTTCGTGCTCCCCCCCGCCCCTCGGGCTCCCCGGCTCCCCCCCGCCCCTCGGGATTCCCCGCTCCACCCGCCCCTCGCGCTCCCCCCCGCTTCTCGGGCTCCCCTCGCGCTCCCCCCCACCCCCGCGCTCCCCCCCGCTTCTCGGGCTCCCCTCGCGCTCCCCCCCGCTTCTCGGGCTCCCCCCTGCTTCTCAGGCTCTTCTCACGCTCCCCCCCGCTCCTCGGGCTCCCCTTGCTCCCCTCGCGCTCTGCCCCGCCCCTCGCACTCCCCCTGCTCCCCTCGCGCTCCCCCCCGCTTCTTGGGCTCCCCCCTGCTTCTCAGGCTCCTCTCGGGCTCCCCTTGCTCCCCTCGCGCTCCGCCCCGCCCCTCGCGCTCCCCCTGGTCCCCTCGCGCTCCCCCCCGCCCCCGCGCTCCCCCCCCGCTTCTCGGGCTCCCCTCGTGCTCCCCCCCGCTCCTCGGGCCCCCCTGCTCCCCTCACGCTCCCCCCCCGCCTCTCGCGCTCCCCTCGCTCCCCCCCGCCCCTCGGGCTCCCTCTGCTCCCCTCCCGCTCCCCTCGCTCCCCCCCGCCCCTCCCGCTCCCCTCGCTCCCCCCCCCCCGCGCTGTCCGAGCCGGCACGTGCGCGGTGCTCAAGCGTCACTGCCGCCGCAGTCCGTTGGCGAGCGGCGCATGCGCGGCGGCGGGGAAGCAAGATGGCGGCGAGCAGGGAGGGCGTTTTCGCTCGGCGGCGGCGGCGGGTGAGTGCGGAGGTGGCGTGGAGTGAAGGATGTGGGGCCCCCGGGTGAGGCGAACGCATAGGTTCGGGGGGCGTCGGGCTGCATCCTGCCCGCTGCGGCCGTCGCTGCGTGGAGGCGGCGGTGCGGGGCGAGTGGGGGTGGGGGCGGGCTGGGACCCGGCGCCGCGCCGGGAGCGCGGGTGTGACTTTGCGTTTTGCGTGCGCGGCGTTTAGGGCGCCAGTTCGTTGGCAGCGCGGGCCGGGGCACGCGCTCGCCCCTGCGGAGGCGGCGCGGCGGAGCGGAGCGGGGGGGCAGGCGGGCCCCGGAGCAGGGTTGCGGCGCGGCGTCGGCCCTGTAGTGTTTCCAAACGGCTTACCCCGTAACGTACGATGCAAAGCGGTGTATTAAGACCTTTCCTTTGAGGAAAAGAAGGAAAAAGAAAGAAAGGGGGGAAAGAAAAAAAAAAAAAAAAACCACGGGAAAGAGAAAAAGAACGCGTGTAAATCGAAGTGTTTTGTTGGAAGCGAAATGCAATTTTCTGTCTTTGTTACAGAGGCGGAACCGACAATAGCAAATGCTGACAAAGAGCAAAGCCGGACGAGCGAGCGGTTTTTTGCGCTTACTCCCGAAGGGGCGGGCTGAAAGGAGGAAGCAAAAATGCAGCAGCGGACCCTCGATCTCCCCAGAAGCTGCGACAGTAGGAGGCGTTCTGGCCCGGGTAACCAAGGTAACTCTTGATGCGGAACGTTCGTTCTTTCGGCCTCCCTCCCGGAGGCAGCGCTGAGGACTAAGCGACCCGTTGCTGCCCTGCGCCTCTTGTTAACCGTAGCTGCCTTAGTTTTGCTTCGGTCGTTTGTATTTTGTTTTGTTATCGTACACGCGTACGTAGAAAAGGAAAGATAGGATATTTAATTTTTAGATTCGTTGCCACGGCTGAAGCTGAAGAGACAGAAAAACGTAAGCGAGCCGAAGTAATAAAATTAAAGGGAACCGAGCGAGAGCCGTCTCCGTCGCCCCGAAAGGGAAAGCCCGTTCCTCCCGGTGAGGAAGGTTCGCCGGTAATAGCGATCGGAATAACAGATGAGCGACATCTAACGGAAGGTGCGTACGCGTTACGGAAAGGACGCTGCGTCCATCCGTTTCCGTGCGCGTGACTCTCTGCATCTGTGAAGCGTCGTGCTTTAAGAGCTCCAAGACGGCAAATTCCCGTCTTCGGGGAACGGCGGTCAGGTGGCCAGAGAGAGAGGGAGAGGCAAGCGTGCGAATTGTAAAACGAAGAGGAAGGCTCATTTAGCGCGACCCCAGGTTAATTGCCTGGCAATGGTCTTTGGGGCAGCAGGAAGACGGCAGCTCGAAGAAAAGGTAAAGCCTTGCGGAATTAGGACTCCTTCCTTCTCGTGTAGTAGATCCGCTTTTGTGCTTAGAAACAACTTTGGATTGTTAATTTCTGCTGAGCTTTGAATACGTCACGTCACGGACTCTTAGGCGACACGGGGGAGTTCAGCTGCGCAGCCTGCCAGAGGAACGTCGCCCACGAGGCCTCGCTAGCCTTGAGGAGCTGTAGGCGCCGATGCACGTGGCTCGTTCTGTCGGGCGCGAAGAGGTTT
>NW_027118604.1:0-75148 GCF_036417845.1 Apteryx mantelli | reverse complement strand
CCAGAAGCTGCGACAGTAGGAGGCGTTCTGGCCCGGGTAACCAAGGTAACTCTTGATGCGGAACGTTCGTTCTTTCGGCCTCCCTCCCGGAGGCAGCGCTGAGGACTAAGCGACCCGTTGCTGCCCTGCGCCTCTTGTTAACCGTAGCTGCCTTAGTTTTGCTTCGGTCGTTTGTATTTTGTTTTGTTATCGTACACGCGTACGTAGAAAAGGAAAGATAGGATATTTAATTTTTAGATTCGTTGCCACGGCTGAAGCTGAAGAGACAGAAAAACGTAAGCGAGCCGAAGTAATAAAATTAAAGGGAACCGAGCGAGAGCCGTCTCCGTCGCCCCGAAAGGGAAAGCCCGTTCCTCCCGGTGAGGAAGGTTCGCCGGTAATAGCGATCGGAATAACAGATGAGCGACATCTAACGGAAGGTGCGTACGCGTTACGGAAAGGACGCTGCGTCCATCCGTTTCCGTGCGCGTGACTCTCTGCATCTGTGAAGCGTCGTGCTTTAAGAGCTCCAAGACGGCAAATTCCCGTCTTCGGGGAACGGCGGTCAGGTGGCCAGAGAGAGAGGAGGCAAGCGTGCGAATTGTAAAACGAAGAGGAAGGCTCATTTAGCGCGACCCCAGGTTAATTGCCTGGCAATGGTCTTTGGGGCAGCAGGAAGACGGCAGCTCGAAGAAAAGGTAAAGCCTTGCGGAATTAGGACTCCTTCCTTCTCGTGTAGTAGATCCGCTTTTGTGCTTAGAAACAACTTTGGATTGTTAATTTCTGCTGAGCTTTGAATACGTCACGTCACGGACTCTTAGGCGACACGGGGGAGTTCAGCTGCGCAGCCTGCCAGAGGAACGTCGCCCACGAGGCCTCGCTAGCCTTGAGGAGCTGTAGGCGCCGATGCACGTGGCTCGTTCTGTCGGGCGCGAAGAGGTTTGCTTTGGCTGCCGAAATTTCAGCTTGGCTTTGCGCCCTGTAGCGGTGGTATTTTTGTATTTCTAAATTGTGTTAATGCTAGGCGTTCGGCACATCGGGGAACGACTGTGTGCTGCCGTGAAGAACTGCAGGCTCCCGCCCTCAGCCCTTTCTCGGCAAGTTATCGGGTGTCGAGAGCGGCCGGGAGACTCCGAATGCCGGCGGAAAGGTTCTCTGCCCGCTCCTGACGAGGAGCCTTCGGCCGCGGGAAGGTCGGCGGCGTCCTTCCCGGACTCGTGAGTAATAAGCCGCGGTTCGCGGGCCGGCAGGGCAGGGGAGGGGAGGGGAGGGGGGGGGGGAATAGCGCCTGGTAGCCCGGCGGCTCCGGCGTCGCCGTTGCTAGCGGGGCCCCGAGGTCCATGTGAAGCCTCAGCTGCCTGTCGGGAGCTTTGTTTTGGTGTGTTTACCTGGCAAAAGCAGCGAGGGAGGCCTCAAAGAAGAATTTTCGTGCCTAGGTGGGTAAGCTGCGACCCCAGCTGTCTTTGCCTTGCTTTGCCGCTTAGTGTCGTAACGGCGACTTGGGAGCCCGCGATAAAAACCGTTCCGGGGCCGAAGGGAGGCCCTGCGTTTGCCCCGCTTGGGAAACCGTCGTTAAAGCTTGGGGGGGGGGGCCGAGCTCCGAAAGGAGACTCTGCCGGTGACCTCGGTGGTCCGATTCGTTTGCAGGCTGACGTTCCGAGGGCCGGCGAGCGGAAGAGGAGCAGCTCAGCCCGTTCGGTTGATTTCGGCGATCCTGTTTTAAGGAAGCGCGTAAGTGCAGACGGGGTCTGGGAGGCTTTTCGCCCGAGACGGGAAAGAGCGAGGAAGACTGGAGAGCGTGGAAAAACTAGGTGCCGCGGGTACTGAAGCTGTTAAGGGCTGAGAGAATTTGGGCTTAAGCATCTGAAAGGGGCTGCTAACGCGCAAGGAGCGGTAAAATACCATCGCTGGACAGCAGGCTCCTTTCCGGCCCTCCGTCCCCCTCTGCAGCCTTCTCGTTCTGTTTGTTTCTGTTCCTCTTTTCTGGCTGGGCTGTGCAGCGATCCCGGAAGGACGTGTCTTTTGAGGTGTGCCTTTGCGAAGGTGGTTCGGCTGCCTGGGGGGATGGATCAAAGCCTTTGAGGCTCCCTCCGATCTGTTTCATTTCCTTTTGAATTTCTTCCTTTCTTTGCTTTCTCCTAGGGCGTCTGTCAGCTAACGAGTAAAGAAGATGGAACGGCCTGTCCGCAGAGGAGAACTGACGCACGGTAAACGTGAATACGCTAGACCTCCGCTACGTCACGGGCGTTTGTTTACGTCCGTGCGTTCCAATCTCTAGTTGCGCATTCGGGACGCGGCATCTGCCCGCTATCCGACTCCTCCGTGTAGCGTAGAAGGCGCTGTACAGCTGCCGGTCTCTCCGGGAGGTTGTTAGTGAGAAGGAGAACGGCGTATTCCAGCTCGCGACCGCCAAACGGGCTCCTTTAGGTCCGCTTTCAGACTTGGGGCCTACTTCATCGGTCCGCTTGGACGTGGTTTCTTGGGGGGAACGCTAGTGCTTTCCCTGTGCTTTTCCTGCGTCGAAACCGGTAGTTTATAGGCCAGAGCGGTTATGCCGTACCTTCCTTTGAGAGGCGTTTCGTCCGCGTCTCGGGCTTCGGGGAAAATCAATTGGACGGAATTGCCGAAGGCGCGCCTTGAAATAGGCGGTAAATCTAGAAGCGTGTCTGAATCGCGAGGGGCTCGTAACTTGGTCTTTGTCCTCAACGTCTGCTTTTCTTTCGCTCTTATTGCAGGCTTCCCTCCAACGATCGGCGTCGCTGCGGCGTCTCGTGTTTCACGGGCAGCGGTCTCTGCTCAGTAAGGACGTGAGAACTCCTGCGCTCCCGGAGAGCCCGGGATCCCTGCTCCGGGCTGGTCATTTTAGGCCTTTGTGCGGAGCGTTCTTTCTAGCTACGCGCCCCGCGTGAGCCTCTCCTTCGGCCGTTTTCCCAAGGCGGCGGAAACGCTTCTGGGAAACGCCGTCGTTTCCGAAACGTTTCGCCGTGTCCTTGCCGGTAGGGGATACCGTGAGAGCGGGCAGAGGCGGCCGACGTCTGTGCGAGGAAAGAAGCGTGGCGCAAAGAAGGGACCTCTTTGGCCCGCCTGGTCCGCTTTAGAGAGTTTTCTTTTGGACCCGAAGATCGGGTCTGCGAGTGCCGCGCTCAGCGCACGCGTTTGTTTCCCCCCCCCCCCCCCGTTCTTTTAGCAAGACCGTGCGTGTCCTCGAGCTGTTTGTCCCGAGGGGGGAGTCGCTGCGGGAATTGCTGGGGAGGCCCTGACGGCGGGACGTGAAAAAGACGCCTTTGACCGCGTGCGTGCGGCCGAAGGAACGTCAGCCCAAGAATCCGAAGAAGACATGCCGCGTGCCAGCATCTCGTACCGTTTAATAATAAAAACCGAGCAGTCTGTCAAGCAAATAGCGCGGCTTGCTTTGGGCTGTTTATTTTGTTTAACGATCAGTAAAGGCGAGAGGTCGAAAGTTCTAAAGAAGAACGGCTGCTTCTTGGAACGCTTGCAAATTGTCCCGTTAAGTAGGTGGGTGGTTTTTTTGTTTTCGTTTTGTTTTTTTAAGTGCAGCCTCTGACTCTTTTTTGTCTGTGGAGTATTTTGCAACGATGTTCAAAGGAAAGCGCTGTTACTGAAGCCTCTAGGAGCAGCGGCTCGAGCACGACACGCGGCGACGCTGCGCCTCGCAGCAGGCGCTGTAAATAAGGGCAGATGAGCCGAGGCGAGGGTGGTGAAATGTCTGCAAAGGGCGGGCGGGGGGGCTCTGCAGCGGTGTGCGCGTGCCGGGGGCGGCCGCGCGCCCTGCTGCCCTCGGGGCGTCAAAAAAGCAGTACGGCACGGAAAGGGGGGCGCGCAGGCGCACGGCGGCCGGCCGCGCGCCCTGCTGCCCTCGGGGCGTCCAAAAAGCGGTACGGCACGATAAAGGGGGGCGCGCATGCGCACTGGGTTCCGCCGTGCTCACTGCTGCCACCCTGTGTCCAAAATCGGTACTGCACCCTGTGGGGGGGGCGCGCGTGCGCACAGCGTTCCGCCGCGCTCACTGCTGCCACCCTGTGTCCAAAAAGCGGTACTGCACCCGGTGGGGGGGGGCGCGCATGCGCAGACAGCCGGCGCGCACATGCTCAGTGCCGGTCGCCATGTTTGCTGCTGCTCTCCGCCGTTTCGGTAACGGGTAAGCGAATGGAGCGTGCTCGTCGCCCCTTCCCGGTGCTCTTGGAGCGGCCACGGGCTCGGGCAGCCTCGGGGCGCTCGCTGGGAGTCCCGGGCTGCCGCGGCGGGCTGCGGTTCGCACGCGTGAGCCGCCCGGCTGCAGCGCCGCGGCGCGAGCATGCCATTGCGGGTCTCGCCTCCCTTCGTGCTCCCCCCCGCCCCTCGGGCTCCCCGGCTCGCCCCCCGCCCCTCGGGATTCCCCGCTCCACCCGCCCCTCGCGCTCCCCCCCCGCTTCTCGGGCTCCCCTCGCGCTCCCCCCCACCCCCGCGCTCCCCCCTGCTTCTCGGGCTCCCCTCGCGCTCCCCCCCCCGCTCCTCGGGCTCCCCCTGCTCCCCTCGCGCTCCGCCCCGCCCCTCGCGCTCCCCCCCCGCTTCTCGGGCTCCCCTCGCGCTCCCCCTGCTCCCCTTGCGCTCCCCCTGCTCCCCTCGCGCTCCGCCCCGCCCCTCGGGCTCCCCCTGCTCCCCTCGCGCTCCCCCCCCGCTTCTCGGGCTCCCCTCGCGCTCCCCCCCGCTTCTCGGGCTCCCCCCTGCTTCTCAGGCTCTTCTCACGCTCCCCCCCGCTCCTCGGGCTCCCCTTGCTCCCCTCGCGCTCTGCCCCGCCCCTCGCACTCCCCCTGCTCCCCTCGCGCTCCCCCCCGCTTCTCGGGCTCCGCCCTGCTTCTCAGGCTCCTCTCGGGCTCCCCTTGCTCCCCTCGCGCTCCGCCCCGCCCCTCGCGCTCCCCCTGGTCCCCTCGCGCTCCCCCCCGCCCCCGCGCTCCCCCCCCGCTTCTTGGGCTCCCCTCGTGCTCCCCCCCGCTCCTCGGGCCCCCCTGCTCCCCTCACGCTCCCCCCCCGCCTCTCGCGCTCCCCTCGCACTCCGCCCCGCCCCTCGGGCTCCCCTCGCTCCCCCCCGCCCCTCGGGCTCCCTCTGCTCCCCTCCCGCTCCCCTCGCTCCCCCCCGCCCCTCCCGCTCCCCTCGCTCCCCCCCCCCGCGCTGTCCGAGCCGGCACGTGCGCGGTGCTCAAGCGTCACTGCCGCCGCAGTCCGTTGGCGAGCGGCGCATGCACGGCGGCGGGGAAGCAAGATGGCGGCGAGCAGGGAGGGCGTTTTCGCTCGGCGGCGGCGGCGGGTGAGTGCGGAGGTGGCGTGGAGTGAAGGATGTGGGGCCCCCGGGTGAGGCGAACGCATAGGTTCGGGGGGCGTCGGGCTGCATCCTGCCCGCTGCGGCCGTCGCTGCGTGGAGGCGGCGGTGCGGGGCGAGTGGGGGGGCGGGCTGGGACCCGGCGCCGCGCCGGGAGCGCGGGTGTGACTTTGCGTTTTGCGTGCGCGGCGTTTAGGGCGCCAGTTCGTTGGCAGCGCGGGCCGGGGCACGCGCTCGCCCCTGCGGAGGCGGCGCGGCAGAGCGGAGCGGGGTGGCAGGCGGGCCCCGGAGCAGGGTTGCGGCGCGGCGTCGGCCCTGTAGTGTTTCCAAACGGCTTACCCCGTAACGTACGATGCAAAGCGGTGTATTAAGACCTTTCCTTTGAGGGAAAGAAGGAAAAAGAAAGAAAGGGGGGAAAGAAAAAAAAAAAAAACCACGGGAAAGAGAAAAAGAACGCGTGTAAATCGAAGTGTTTTGTTGGAAGCGAAATGCAATTTTCTGTCTTTGTTACAGAGGCGGAACCGACAATAGCAAATGCTGACAAAGAGCAAAGCCGGACGAGCGAGCGGTTTTTTGCGCTTACTCCCGAAGGGGCGGGCTGAAAGGAGGAAGCAAAAATGCAGCAGCGGACCCTCGATCTCCCCAGAAGCTGCGACAGTAGGAGGCGTTCTGGCCCGGGTAACCAAGGTAACTCTTGATGCGGAACGTTCGTTCTTTCGGCCTCCCTCCCGGAGGCAGCGCTGAGGACTAAGCGACCCGTTGCTGCCCTGCGCCTCTTGTTAACCGTAGCTGCCTTAGTTTTGCTTCGGTCGTTTGTATTTTGTTTTGTTATCGTACACGCGTACGTAGAAAAGGAAAGATAGGATATTTAATTTTTAGATTCGTTGCCACGGCTGAAGCTGAAGAGACAGAGAAACGTAAGCGAGCCGAAGTAATAAAATTAAAGGGAACCGAGCGAGAGCCGTCTCCGTCGCCCCGAAAGGGAAAGCCCGTTCCTCCCGGTGAGGAAGGTTCGCCGGTAATAGCGATCGGAATAACAGATGAGCGACATCTAACGGAAGGTGCGTACGCGTTACGGAAAGGACGCTGCGTCCATCCGTTTCCGTGCGCGTGACTCTCTGCATCTGTGAAGCGTCGTGCTTTAAGAGCTCCAAGACGGCAAATTCCCGTCTTCGGGGAACGGCGGTCAGGTGGCCAGAGAGAGAGGGAGAGGCAAGCGTGCGAATTGTAAAACGAAGAGGAAGGCTCATTTAGCGCGACCCCAGGTTAATTGCCTGGCAATGGTCTTTGGGGCAGCAGGAAGACGGCAGCTCGAAGAAAAGGTAAAGCCTTGCGGAATTAGGACTCCTTCCTTCTCGTGTAGTAGATCCGCTTTTGTGCTTAGAAACAACTTTGGATTGTTAATTTCTGCTGAGCTTTGAATACGTCACGTCACGGACTCTTAGGCGACACGGGGGAGTTCAGCTGCGCAGCCTGCCAGAGGAACGTCGCCCACGAGGCCTCGCTAGCCTTGAGGAGCTGTAGGCGCCGATGCACGTGGCTCGTTCTGTCGGGCGCGCAGAGGTTTGCTTTGGCTGCCGAAATTTCAGCTTGGCTTTGCGCCCTGTAGCGGTGGTATTTTTGTATTTCTAAATTGTGTTAATGCTAGGCGTTCGGCACATCGGGGAACGACTGTGTGCTGCCGTGAAGAACTGCAGGCTCCCGCCCTCAGCCCTTTCTCGGCAAGTTATCGGGTGTCGAGAGCGGCCGGGAGACTCCGAATGCCGGCGGAAAGGTTCTCTGCCCGCTCCTGACGAGGAGCCTTCGGCCGCGGGAAGGTCGGCGGCGTCCTTCCCGGACTCGTGAGTAATAAGCCGCGGTTCGCGGGCCGGCAGGGCAGGGGAGGGGAGGGGAGGGGAGGGGAGGGGGGGGGAATAGCGCCTGGTAGCCCGGCGGCTCCGGCGTCGCCGTTGCTAGCGGGGCCCCGAGGTCCATGTGAAGCCTCAGCTGCCTGTCGGGAGCTTTGTTTTGGTGTGTTTACCTGGCAAAAGCAGCGAGGGAGGCCTCAAAGAAGAATTTTCGTGCCTAGGTGGGTAAGCTGCGACCCCAGCTGTCTTTGCCTTGCTTTGCCGCTTAGTGTCGTAACGGCGACTTGGGAGCCCGCGATAAAAACCGTTCCGGGGCCGAAGGGAGGCCCTGCGTTTGCCCCGCTTGGGAAACCGTCGTTAAAGCTTGGGGGGGGGCCGAGCTCCGAAAGGAGACTCTGCCGGTGACCTCGGTGGTCCGATTCGTTTGCAGGCTGACGTTCCGAGGGCCGGCGAGCGGAAGAGGAGCAGCTCAGCCCGTTCGGTTGATTTCGGCGATCCTGTTTTAAGGAAGCGCGTAAGTGCAGACGGGGTCTGGGAGGCTTTTCGCCCGAGACGGGAAAGAGCGAGGAAGACTGGAGAGCGTGGAAAAACTAGGTGCCGCGGGTACTGAAGCTGTTAAGGGCTGAGAGAATTTGGGCTTAAGCATCTGAAAGGGGCTGCTAACGCGCAAGGAGCGGTAAGATACCATCGCTGGACAGCAGGCTCCTTTCCGGCCCTCCGTCCCCCTCTGCAGCCTTCTCGTTCTGTTTGTTTCTGTTCCTCTTTTCTGGCTGGGCTGTGCAGCGATCCCGGAAGGACGTGTCTTTTGAGGTGTGCCTTTGCGAAGGTGGTTCGGCTGCCTGGGGGGATGGATCAAAGCCTTTGAGGCTCCCTCCGATCTGTTTCATTTCCTTTTGAATTTCTTCCTTTCTTTGCTTTCTCCTAGGGCGTCTGTCAGCTAACGAGTAAAGAAGATGGAACGGCCTGTCCGCAGAGGAGAACTGACGCACGGTAAACGTGAATACGCTAGACCTCCGCTACGTCACGGGCGTTTGTTTACGTCCGTGCGTTCCAATCTCTAGTTGCGCATTCGGGACGCGGCATCTGCCCGCTATCCGACTCCTCCGTGTAGCGTAGAAGGCGCTGTACAGCTGCCGGTCTCTCCGGGAGGTTGTTAGTGAGAAGGAGAACGGTGTATTCCAGCTCGCGACCGCCAAACGGGCTCCTTTAGGTCCGCTTTCAGACTTGGGGCCTACTTCATCGGTCCGCTTGGACGTGGTTTCTTGGGGGGAACGCTAGTGCTTTCCCTGTGCTTTTCCTGCGTCGAAAGCGGTAGTTTATAGGCCAGAGCGGTTATGCCGTATCTTCCTTTGAGAGGCGTTTCGTCCGCGTCTCGGGCTTCGGGGAAAATCAATTGGACGGAATTGCCGAAGGCGCGCCTTGAAATAGGCGGTAAATCTAGAAGCGTGTCTGAATCGCGAGGGGCTCGTAACTTGGTCTTTGTCCTCAACGTCTGCTTTTCTTTCGCTCTTATTGCAGGCTTCCCTCCAACGATCGGCGTCGCTGCGGCGTCTCGTGTTTCACGGGCAGCGGTCTCTGCTCAGTAAGGACGTGAGAACTCCTGCGCTCCCGGAGAGCCCGGGATCCCTGCTCCGGGCTGGTCATTTTAGGCCTTTGTGCGGAGCGTTCTTTCTAGCTACGCGCCCCGCGTGAGCCTCTCTTTCGGCCGTTTTCCCAAGGCGGCGGAAACGCTTCTGGGAAACGCCGTCGTTTCCGAAACGTTTCGCCGTGTCCTTGCCGGTAGGGGATACCGTGAGAGCGGGCAGAGGCGGCCGACGTCTGTGCGAGGAAAGAAGCGTGGCGCAAAGAAGGGACCTCTTTGGCCCGCCTGGTCCGCTTTAGAGAGTTTTCTTTTGGACCCGAAGATCGGGTCTGCGAGTGCCGCGCTCAGCGCACGCGTTTGTTCCCCCCCCCCCCCCCCCGTTCTTTTAGCAAGACCGTGCGTGTCCTCGAGCTGTTTGTCCCGAGGGGGGAGTCGCTGCGGGAATTGCTGGGGAGGCCCTGACGGCGGGACGTGAAAAAGACGCCTTTGACCGCGTGCGTGCGGCCGAAGGAACGTCAGCCCAAGAATCCGAAGAAGACATGCCGCGTGCCAGCATCTCGTACCGTTTAATAATAAAAACCGAGCAGTCTGTCAAGCAAATAGCGCGGCTTGCTTTGGGCTGTTTATTTTGTTTAACGATCAGTAAAGGCGAGAGGTCGAAAGTTCTAAAGAAGAACGGCTGCTTCTTGGAACGCTTGCAAATTGTCCCGTTAAGTAGGTGGGTGGTTTTTTTGTTTTCGTTTTGTTTTTTTAAGTGCAGCCTCTGACTCTTTTTTGTCTGTGGAGTATTTTGCAACGATGTTCAAAGGAAAGCGCTGTTACTGAAGCCTCTAGGAGCAGCGGCTCGAGCACGACACGCGGCGACGCTGCGCCTCGCAGCAGGCGCTGTAAATAAGGGCAGATGAGCCGAGGCGAGGGTGGTGAAATGTCTGCAAAGGGCGGGCGGGGGGGCTCTGCAGCGGTGTGCGCGTGCCGGGGGCGGCCGCGCGCCCTGCTGCCCTCGGGGCGTCAAAAAAGCAGTACGGCACGGAAAGGGGGGCGCGCAGGCGCACGGCGGCCGGCCGCGCGCCCTGCTGCCCTCGGGGCGTCCAAAAAGCGGTACGGCACGATAAAGGGGGGCGCGCATGCGCACTGGGTTCCGCCGTGCTCACTGCTGCCACCCTGTGTCCAAAAATCGGTACTGCACCCTGTGGGGGGGGCGCGCGTGCGCACAGCGTTCCGCCGCGCTCACTGCTGCCACCCTGTGTCCAAAAAGCGGTACTGCACCCGGTGGGGGGGGCGCGCGTGCGCACTGGGTTCCTCCGTGCTCACTGCTGCCACCCTGTGTCCAAAAATCGGTACTGCACCCTGTGGGGGGGCTCGTGTGCGCACTGGGTTCCGCCGTTCTCACTGCTGCCACCCTGTGTCCAAAAAGCGGTACTGCACCCGGTGGGGGGGGCGCGCACGCGCACAGCGTTCCGCCGCGCTCACTGCTGCCACCCTGTGTCCAAAAAGCGGTACTGCACCCGGTGGGGGGGGCGCGCATGCGCAGACAGCCGGCGCGCACATGCTCAGTGCCGGTCGCCATGTTTGCTGCTGCTCTCCGCCGTTTCGGTAACGGGTAAGCGAATGGAGCGTGCTCGTCGCCCCTTCCCGGTGCTCTTGGAGCGGCCACGGGCTCGGGCAGCCTCGGGGCGCTCGCTGGGAGTCCCGGGCTGCCGCGGCGGGCTGCGGTTCGCACGCGTGAGCCGCCCGGCTGCAGCGCCGCGGCGCGAGCATGCCATTGCGGGTCTCGCCTCCCTTCGTGCTCCCCCCCGCCCCTCGGGCTCCCCGGCTCCCCCCCGCCCCTCGGGATTCCCCGCTCCACCCGCCCCTCGCGCTCCCCCCCGCTTCTCGGGCTCCCCTCGCGCTCCCCCCCACCCCCGCGCTCCCCCCTGCTTCTCGGGCTCCCCTCGCGCTCCCCCCCCGCTCCTCGGGCTCCCCCTGCTCCCCTCGCGCTCCGCCCCGCCCCTCGCGCTCCCCCCCGCCTCTCGGGCTCCCCTCGCGCTCCCCCTGCTCCCCTCGCGCTCCCCCTGCTCCCCTCGCGCTCCCCCTGCTCCCCTCGCGCTCCGCCCCGCCCCTCGGGCTCCCCCTGCTCCCCTCGCGCTCCCCCCCGCTTCTCGGGCTCCCCTCGCGCTCCCCCCCGCTTCTCGGGCTCCCCCCTGCTTCTCAGGCTCTTCTCACGCTCCCCCCCGCTCCTCGGGCTCCCCTTGCTCCCCTCGCGCTCTGCCCCGCCCCTCGCACTCCCCCTGCTCCCCTCGCGCTCCCCCCCGCTTCTCGGGCTCCCCCCTGCTTCTCAGGCTCCTCTCGGGCTCCCCTTGCTCCCCTCGCGCTCCGCCCCGCCCCTCGCGCTCCCCCTGGTCCCCTCGCGCTCCCCCCCGCCCCCGCGCTCCCCCCCCGCTTCTCGGGCTCCCCTCGTGCTCCCCCCCGCTCCTCGGGCCCCCCTGCTCCCCTCACGCTCCCCCCCCGCCTCTCGCGCTCCCCTCGCACTCCGCCCCGCCCCTCGGGCTCCCCTCGCTCCCCCCCGCCCCTCGGGCTCCCTCTGCTCCCCTCCCGCTCCCCTCGCTCCCCCCCGCCCCTCCCGCTCCCCTCGCTCCCCCCCCCCCGCGCTGTCCGAGCCGGCACGTGCGCGGTGCTCAAGCGTCACTGCCGCCGCAGTCCGTTGGCGAGCGGCGCATGCGCGGCGGCGGGGAAGCAAGATGGCGGCGAGCAGGGAGGGCGTTTTCGCTCGGCGGCGGCGGCGGGTGAGTGCGGAGGTGGCGTGGAGTGAAGGATGTGGGGCCCCCGGGTGAGGCGAACGCATAGGTTCGGGGGGCGTCGGGCTGCATCCTGCCCGCTGCGGCCGTCGCTGCGTGGAGGCGGCGGTGCGGGGCGAGTGGGGGGGCGGGCTGGGACCCGGCGCCGCGCCGGGAGCGCGGGTGTGACTTTGCGTTTTGCGTGCGCGGCGTTTAGGGCGCCAGTTCGTTGGCAGCGCGGGCCGGGGCACGCGCTCGCCCCTGCGGAGGCGGCGCGGCGGAGCGGAGCGGGGGGGCAGGCGGGCCCCGGAGCAGGGTTGCGGCGCGGCGTCGGCCCTGTAGCGTTTCCAAACGGCTTACCCCGTAACGTACGATGCAAAGCGGTGTATTAAGACCTTTCCTTTGAGGGAAAGAAGGAAAAAGAAAGAAAGGGGGGAAAGAAAAAAAAAAAAACCACGGGAAAGAGAAAAAGAACGCGTGTAAATCGAAGTGTTTTGTTGGAAGCGAAATGCAATTTTCTGTCTTTGTT
Organism: Apteryx mantelli; assembly: GCF_036417845.1. Classification (NCBI taxonomy): domain Eukaryota; kingdom Metazoa; phylum Chordata; class Aves; order Apterygiformes; family Apterygidae; genus Apteryx; species Apteryx mantelli. The sequence continues at coordinate 63,141 of NW_027118604.1, read as the reverse complement.
ACAGAGGCGGAACCGACAATAGCAAATGCTGACAAAGAGCAAAGCCGGACGAGCGAGCGGTTTTTTGCGCTTACTCCCGAAGGGGCGGGCTGAAAGGAGGAAGCAAAAATGCAGCAGCGGACCCTCGATCTCCCCAGAAGCTGCGACAGTAGGAGGCGTTCTGGCCCGGGTAACCAAGGTAACTCTTGATGCGGAACGTTCGTTCTTTCGGCCTCCCTCCCGGAGGCAGCGCTGAGGACTAAGCGACCCGTTGCTGCCCTGCGCCTCTTGTTAACCGTAGCTGCCTTAGTTTTGCTTCGGTCGTTTGTATTTTGTTTTGTTATCGTACACGCGTACGTAGAAAAGGAAAGATAGGATATTTAATTTTTAGATTCGTTGCCACGGCTGAAGCTGAAGAGACAGAAAAACGTAAGCGAGCCGAAGTAATAAAATTAAAGGGAACCGAGCGAGAGCCGTCTCCGTCGCCCCGAAAGGGAAAGCCCGTTCCTCCCGGTGAGGAAGGTTCGCCGGTAATAGCGATCGGAATAACAGATGAGCGACATCTAACGGAAGGTGCGTACGCGTTACGGAAAGGACGCTGCGTCCATCCGTTTCCGTGCGCGTGACTCTCTGCATCTGTGAAGCGTCGTGCTTTAAGAGCTCCAAGACGGCAAATTCCCGTCTTCGGGGAACGGCGGTCAGGTGGCCAGAGAGAGAGGGAGAGGCAAGCGTGCGAATTGTAAAACGAAGAGGAAGGCTCATTTAGCGCGACCCCAGGTTAATTGCCTGGCAATGGTATTTGGGGCAGCAGAAAGACGGCAGCTCGAAGAAAAGGTAAAGCCTTGCGGAATTAGGACTCCTTCCTTCTCGTGTAGTAGATCCGCTTTTGTGCTTAGAAACAACTTTGGATTGTTAATTTCTGCTGAGCTTTGAATACGTCACGTCACGGACTCTTAGGCGACACGGGGGAGTTCAGCTGCGCAGCCTGCCAGAGGAACGTCGCCCACGAGGCCTCGCTAGCCTTGAGGAGCTGTAGGCGCCGATGCACGTGGCTCGTTCTGTCGGGCGCGCAGAGGTTTGCTTTGGCTGCCGAAATTTCAGCTTGGCTTTGCGCCCTGTAGCGGTGGTATTTTTGTATTTCTAAATTGTGTTAATGCTAGGCGTTCGGCACATCGGGGAACGACTGTGTGCTGCCGTGAAGAACTGCAGGCTCCCGCCCTCAGCCCTTTCTCGGCAAGTTATCGGGTGTCGAGAGCGGCCGGGAGACTCCGAATGCCGGCGGAAAGGTTCTCTGCCCGCTCCTGACGAGGAGCCTTCGGCCGCGGGAAGGTCGGCGGCGTCCTTCCCGGACTCGTGAGTAATAAGCCGCGGTTCGCGGGCCGGCAGGGCAGGGGAGGGGAGGGGGGGGGGGGGGGAATAGCGCCTGGTAGCCCGGCGGCTCCGGCGTCGCCGTTGCTAGCGGGGCCCCGAGGTCCATGTGAAGCCTCAGCTGCCTGTCGGGAGCTTTGTTTTGGTGTGTTTACCTGGCAAAAGCAGCGAGGGAGGCCTCAAAGAAGAATTTTCGTGCCTAGGTGGGTAAGCTGCGACCCCAGCTGTCTTTGCCTTGCTTTGCCGCTTAGTGTCGTAACGGCGACTTGGGAGCCCGCGATAAAAACCGTTCCGGGGCCGAAGGGAGGCCCTGCGTTTGCCCCGCTTGGGAAACCGTCGTTAAAGCTTGGGGGGGGGGGCCGAGCTCCGAAAGGAGACTCTGCCGGTGACCTCGGTGGTCCGATTCGTTTGCAGGCTGACGTTCCGAGGGCCGGCGAGCGGAAGAGGAGCAGCTCAGCCCGTTCGGTTGATTTCGGCGATCCTGTTTTAAGGAAGCGCGTAAGTGCAGACGGGGTCTGGGAGGCTTTTCGCCCGAGACGGGAAAGAGCGAGGAAGACTGGAGAGCGTGGAAAAACTAGGTGCCGCGGGTACTGAAGCTGTTAAGGGCTGAGAGAATTTGGGCTTAAGCATCTGAAAGGGGCTGCTAACGCGCAAGGAGCGGTAAGATACCATCGCTGGACAGCAGGCTCCTTTCCGGCCCTCCGTCCCCCTCTGCAGCCTTCTCGTTCTGTTTGTTTCTGTTCCTCTTTTCTGGCTGGGCTGTGCAGCGATCCCGGAAGGACGTGTCTTTTGAGGTGTGCCTTTGCGAAGGTGGTTCGGCTGCCTGGGGGGATGGATCAAAGCCTTTGAGGCTCCCTCCGATCTGTTTCATTTCCTTTTGAATTTCTTCCTTTCTTTGCTTTCTCCTAGGGCGTCTGTCAGCTAACGAGTAAAGAAGATGGAACGGCCTGTCCGCAGAGGAGAACTGACGCACGGTAAACGTGAATACGCTAGACCTCCGCTACGTCACGGGCGTTTGTTTACGTCCGTGCGTTCCAATCTCTAGTTGCGCATTCGGGACGCGGCATCTGCCCGCTATCCGACTCCTCCGTGTAGCGTAGAAGGCGCTGTACAGCTGCCGGTCTCTCCGGGAGGTTGTTAGTGAGAAGGAGAACGGTGTATTCCAGCTCGCGACCGCCAAACGGGCTCCTTTAGGTCCGCTTTCAGACTTGGGGCCTACTTCATCGGTCCGCTTGGACGTGGTTTCTTGGGGGGAACGCTAGTGCTTTCCCTGTGCTTTTCCTGCGTCGAAAGCGGTAGTTTATAGGCCAGAGCGGTTATGCCGTATCTTCCTTTGAGAGGCGTTTCGTCCGCGTCTCGGGCTTCGGGGAAAATCAATTGGACGGAATTGCCGAAGGCGCGCCTTGAAATAGGCGGTAAATCTAGAAGCGTGTCTGAATCGCGAGGGGCTCGTAACTTGGTCTTTGTCCTCAACGTCTGCTTTTCTTTCGCTCTTATTGCAGGCTTCCCTCCAACGATCGGCGTCGCTGCGGCGTCTCGTGTTTCACGGGCAGCGGTCTCTGCTCAGTAAGGACGTGAGAACTCCTGCGCTCCCGGAGAGCCCGGGATCCCTGCTCCGGGCTGGTCATTTTAGGCCTTTGTGCGGAGCGTTCTTTCTAGCTACGCGCCCCGCGTGAGCCTCTCTTTCGGCCGTTTTCCCAAGGCGGCGGAAACGCTTCTGGGAAACGCCGTCGTTTCCGAAACGTTTCGCCGTGTCCTTGCCGGTAGGGGATACCGTGAGAGCGGGCAGAGGCGGCCGACGTCTGTGCGAGGAAAGAAGCGTGGCGCAAAGAAGGGACCTCTTTGGCCCGCCTGGTCCGCTTTAGAGAGTTTTCTTTTGGACCCGAAGATCGGGTCTGCGAGTGCCGCGCTCAGCGCACGCGTTTGTTCCCCCCCCCCCCCCCCCCCGTTCTTTTAGCAAGACCGTGCGTGTCCTCGAGCTGTTTGTCCCGAGGGGGGAGTCGCTGCGGGAATTGCTGGGGAGGCCCTGACGGCGGGACGTGAAAAAGACGCCTTTGACCGCGTGCGTGCGGCCGAAGGAACGTCAGCCCAAGAATCCGAAGAAGACATGCCGCGTGCCAGCATCTCGTACCGTTTAATAATAAAAACCGAGCAGTCTGTCAAGCAAATAGCGCGGCTTGCTTTGGGCTGTTTATTTTGTTTAACGATCAGTAAAGGCGAGAGGTCGAAAGTTCTAAAGAAGAACGGCTGCTTCTTGGAACGCTTGCAAATTGTCCCGTTAAGTAGGTGGGTGGTTTTTTTGTTTTCGTTTTGTTTTTTTAAGTGCAGCCTCTGACTCTTTTTTGTCTGTGGAGTATTTTGCAACGATGTTCAAAGGAAAGCGCTGTTACTGAAGCCTCTAGGAGCAGCGGCTCGAGCACGACACGCGGCGACGCTGCGCCTCGCAGCAGGCGCTGTAAATAAGGGCAGATGAGCCGAGGCGAGGGTGGTGAAATGTCTGCAAAGGGCGGGCGGGGGGGCTCTGCAGCGGTGTGCGCGTGCCGGGGGCGGCCGCGCGCCCTGCTGCCCTCGGGGCGTCAAAAAAGCAGTACGGCACGGAAAGGGGGGCGCGCAGGCGCACGGCGGCCGGCCGCGCGCCCTGCTGCCCTCGGGGCGTCCAAAAAGCGGTACGGCACGATAAAGGGGGGCGCGCATGCGCACTGGGTTCCGCCGTGCTCACTGCTGCCACCCTGTGTCCAAAAATCGGTACTGCACCCTGTGGGGGGGGCGCGCGTGCGCACAGCGTTCCGCCGCGCTCACTGCTGCCACCCTGTGTCCAAAAAGCGGTACTGCACCCGGTGGGGGGGGCGCGCGTGCGCACTGGGTTCCTCCGTGCTCACTGCTGCCACCCTGTGTCCAAAAATCGGTACTGCACCCTGTGGGGGGGCTCGTGTGCGCACTGGGTTCCGCCGTTCTCACTGCTGCCACCCTGTGTCCAAAAAGCGGTACTGCACCCGGTGGGGGGGGCGCGCACGCGCACAGCGTTCCGCCGCGCTCACTGCTGCCACCCTGTGTCCAAAAAGCGGTACTGCACCCGGTGGGGGGGGCGCGCATGCGCAGACAGCCGGCGCGCACATGCTCAGTGCCGGTCGCCATGTTTGCTGCTGCTCTCCGCCGTTTCGGTAACGGGTAAGCGAATGGAGCGTGCTCGTCGCCCCTTCCCGGTGCTCTTGGAGCGGCCACGGGCTCGGGCAGCCTCGGGGCGCTCGCTGGGAGTCCCGGGCTGCCGCGGCGGGCTGCGGTTCGCACGCGTGAGCCGCCCGGCTGCAGCGCCGCGGCGCGAGCATGCCATTGCGGGTCTCGCCTCCCTTCGTGCTCCCCCCCGCCCCTCGGGCTCCCCGGCTCCCCCCCGCCCCTCGGGATTCCCCGCTCCACCCGCCCCTCGCGCTCCCCCCCGCTTCTCGGGCTCCCCTCGCGCTCCCCCCCACCCCCGCGCTCCCCCCTGCTTCTCGGGCTCCCCTCGCGCTCCCCCCCCGCTCCTCGGGCTCCCCCTGCTCCCCTCGCGCTCCGCCCCGCCCCTCGCGCTCCCCCCCGCCTCTCGGGCTCCCCTCGCGCTCCCCCTGCTCCCCTCGCGCTCCCCCTGCTCCCCTCGCGCTCCCCCTGCTCCCCTCGCGCTCCGCCCCGCCCCTCGGGCTCCCCCTGCTCCCCTCGCGCTCCCCCCCGCTTCTCGGGCTCCCCTCGCGCTCCCCCCCGCTTCTCGGGCTCCCCCCTGCTTCTCAGGCTCTTCTCACGCTCCCCCCCGCTCCTCGGGCTCCCCTTGCTCCCCTCGCGCTCTGCCCCGCCCCTCGCACTCCCCCTGCTCCCCTCGCGCTCCCCCCCGCTTCTCGGGCTCCCCCCTGCTTCTCAGGCTCCTCTCGGGCTCCCCTTGCTCCCCTCGCGCTCCGCCCCGCCCCTCGCGCTCCCCCTGGTCCCCTCGCGCTCCCCCCCGCCCCCGCGCTCCCCCCCCGCTTCTCGGGCTCCCCTCGTGCTCCCCCCCGCTCCTCGGGCCCCCCTGCTCCCCTCACGCTCCCCCCCCGCCTCTCACGCTCCCCTCGCACTCCGCCCCGCCCCTCGGGCTCCCCTCGCTCCCCCCCGCCCCTCGGGCTCCCTCTGCTCCCCTCCCGCTCCCCTCGCTCCCCCCCGCCCCTCCCGCTCCCCTCGCTCCCCCCCCCCCGCGCTGTCCGAGCCGGCACGTGCGCGGTGCTCAAGCGTCACTGCCGCCGCAGTCCGTTGGCGAGCGGCGCATGCGCGGCGGCGGGGAAGCAAGATGGCGGCGAGCAGGGAGGGCGTTTTCGCTCGGCGGCGGCGGCGGGTGAGTGCGGAGGTGGCGTGGAGTGAAGGATGTGGGGCCCCCGGGTGAGGCGAACGCATAGGTTCGGGGGGCGTCGGGCTGCATCCTGCCCGCTGCGGCCGTCGCTGCGTGGAGGCGGCGGTGCGGGGCGAGTGGGGGGGCGGGCTGGGACCCGGCGCCGCGCCGGGAGCGCGGGTGTGACTTTGCGTTTTGCGTGCGCGGCGTTTAGGGCGCCAGTTCGTTGGCAGCGCGGGCCGGGGCACGCGCTCGCCCCTGCGGAGGCGGCGCGGCGGAGCGGAGCGGGGGGGCAGGCGGGCCCCGGAGCAGGGTTGCGGCGCGGCGTCGGCCCTGTAGCGTTTCCAAACGGCTTACCCCGTAACGTACGATGCAAAGCGGTGTATTAAGACCTTTCCTTTGAGGGAAAGAAGGAAAAAGAAAGAAAGGGGGGAAAGAAAAAAAAAAAAACCACGGGAAAGAGAAAAAGAACGCGTGTAAATCGAAGTGTTTTGTTGGAAGCGAAATGCAATTTTCTGTCTTTGTTACAGAGGCGGAACCGACAATAGCAAATGCTGACAAAGAGCAAAGCCGGACGAGCGAGCGGTTTTTTGCGCTTACTCCCGAAGGGGCGGGCTGAAAGGAGGAAGCAAAAATGCAGCAGCGGACCCTCGATCTCCCCAGAAGCTGCGACAGTAGGAGGCGTTCTGGCCCGGGTAACCAAGGTAACTCTTGATGCGGAACGTTCGTTCTTTCGGCCTCCCTCCCGGAGGCAGCGCTGAGGACTAAGCGACCCGTTGCTGCCCTGCGCCTCTTGTTAACCGTAGCTGCCTTAGTTTTGCTTCGGTCGTTTGTATTTTGTTTTGTTATCGTACACGCGTACGTAGAAAAGGAAAGATAGGATATTTAATTTTTAGATTCGTTGCCACGGCTGAAGCTGAAGAGACAGAAAAACGTAAGCGAGCCGAAGTAATAAAATTAAAGGGAACCGAGCGAGAGCCGTCTCCGTCGCCCCGAAAGGGAAAGCCCGTTCCTCCCGGTGAGGAAGGTTCGCCGGTAATAGCGATCGGAATAACAGATGAGCGACATCTAACGGAAGGTGCGTACGCGTTACGGAAAGGACGCTGCGTCCATCCGTTTCCGTGCGCGTGACTCTCTGCATCTGTGAAGCGTCGTGCTTTAAGAGCTCCAAGACGGCAAATTCCCGTCTTCGGGGAACGGCGGTCAGGTGGCCAGAGAGAGAGGGAGAGGCAAGCGTGCGAATTGTAAAACGAAGAGGAAGGCTCATTTAGCGCGACCCCAGGTTAATTGCCTGGCAATGGTATTTGGGGCAGCAGAAAGACGGCAGCTCGAAGAAAAGGTAAAGCCTTGCGGAATTAGGACTCCTTCCTTCTCGTGTAGTAGATCCGCTTTTGTGCTTAGAAACAACTTTGGATTGTTAATTTCTGCTGAGCTTTGAATACGTCACGTCACGGACTCTTAGGCGACACGGGGGAGTTCAGCTGCGCAGCCTGCCAGAGGAACGTCGCCCACGAGGCCTCGCTAGCCTTGAGGAGCTGTAGGCGCCGATGCACGTGGCTCGTTCTGTCGGGCGCGCAGAGGTTTGCTTTGGCTGCCGAAATTTCAGCTTGGCTTTGCGCCCTGTAGCGGTGGTATTTTTGTATTTCTAAATTGTGTTAATGCTAGGCGTTCGGCACATCGGGGAACGACTGTGTGCTGCCGTGAAGAACTGCAGGCTCCCGCCCTCAGCCCTTTCTCGGCAAGTTATCGGGTGTCGAGAGCGGCCGGGAGACTCCGAATGCCGGCGGAAAGGTTCTCTGCCCGCTCCTGACGAGGAGCCTTCGGCCGCGGGAAGGTCGGCGGCGTCCTTCCCGGACTCGTGAGTAATAAGCCGCGGTTCGCGGGCCGGCAGGGCAGGGGAGGGGAGGGGGGGGGGGGGGGAATAGCGCCTGGTAGCCCGGCGGCTCCGGCGTCGCCGTTGCTAGCGGGGCCCCGAGGTCCATGTGAAGCCTCAGCTGCCTGTCGGGAGCTTTGTTTTGGTGTGTTTACCTGGCAAAAGCAGCGAGGGAGGCCTCAAAGAAGAATTTTCGTGCCTAGGTGGGTAAGCTGCGACCCCAGCTGTCTTTGCCTTGCTTTGCCGCTTAGTGTCGTAACGGCGACTTGGGAGCCCGCGATAAAAACCGTTCCGGGGCCGAAGGGAGGCCCTGCGTTTGCCCCGCTTGGGAAACCGTCGTTAAAGCTTGGGGGGGGGGGCCGAGCTCCGAAAGGAGACTCTGCCGGTGACCTCGGTGGTCCGATTCGTTTGCAGGCTGACGTTCCGAGGGCCGGCGAGCGGAAGAGGAGCAGCTCAGCCCGTTCGGTTGATTTCGGCGATCCTGTTTTAAGGAAGCGCGTAAGTGCAGACGGGGTCTGGGAGGCTTTTCGCCCGAGACGGGAAAGAGCGAGGAAGACTGGAGAGCGTGGAAAAACTAGGTGCCGCGGGTACTGAAGCTGTTAAGGGCTGAGAGAATTTGGGCTTAAGCATCTGAAAGGGGCTGCTAACGCGCAAGGAGCGGTAAGATACCATCGCTGGACAGCAGGCTCCTTTCCGGCCCTCCGTCCCCCTCTGCAGCCTTCTCGTTCTGTTTGTTTCTGTTCCTCTTTTCTGGCTGGGCTGTGCAGCGATCCCGGAAGGACGTGTCTTTTGAGGTGTGCCTTTGCGAAGGTGGTTCGGCTGCCTGGGGGGATGGATCAAAGCCTTTGAGGCTCCCTCCGATCTGTTTCATTTCCTTTTGAATTTCTTCCTTTCTTTGCTTTCTCCTAGGGCGTCTGTCAGCTAACGAGTAAAGAAGATGGAACGGCCTGTCCGCAGAGGAGAACTGACGCACGGTAAACGTGAATACGCTAGACCTCCGCTACGTCACGGGCGTTTGTTTACGTCCGTGCGTTCCAATCTCTAGTTGCGCATTCGGGACGCGGCATCTGCCCGCTATCCGACTCCTCCGTGTAGCGTAGAAGGCGCTGTACAGCTGCCGGTCTCTCCGGGAGGTTGTTAGTGAGAAGGAGAACGGTGTATTCCAGCTCGCGACCGCCAAACGGGCTCCTTTAGGTCCGCTTTCAGACTTGGGGCCTACTTCATCGGTCCGCTTGGACGTGGTTTCTTGGGGGGAACGCTAGTGCTTTCCCTGTGCTTTTCCTGCGTCGAAACCGGTAGTTTATAGGCCAGAGCGGTTATGCCGTACCTTCCTTTGAGAGGCGTTTCGTCCGCGTCTCGGGCTTCGGGGAAAATCAATTGGACGGAATTGCCGAAGGCGCGCCTTGAAATAGGCGGTAAATCTAGAAGCGTGTCTGAATCGCGAGGGGCTCGTAACTTGGTCTTTGTCCTCAACGTCTGCTTTTCTTTCGCTCTTATTGCAGGCTTCCCTCCAACGATCGGCGTCGCTGCGGCGTCTCGTGTTTCACGGGCAGCGGTCTCTGCTCAGTAAGGACGTGAGAACTCCTGCGCTCCCGGAGAGCCCGGGATCCCTGCTCCGGGCTGGTCATTTTAGGCCTTTGTGCGGAGCGTTCTTTCTAGCTACGCGCCCCGCGTGAGCCTCTCCTTCGGCCGTTTTCCCAAGGCGGCGGAAACGCTTCTGGGAAACGCCGTCGTTTCCGAAACGTTTCGCCGTGTCCTTGCCGGTAGGGGATACCGTGAGAGCGGGCAGAGGCGGCCGACGTCTGTGCGAGGAAAGAAGCGTGGCGCAAAGAAGGGACCTCTTTGGCCCGCCTGGTCCGCTTTAGAGAGTTTTCTTTTGGACCCGAAGATCGGGTCTGCGAGTGCCGCGCTCAGCGCACGCGTTTGTTCCCCCCCCCCCCCCCCGTTCTTTTAGCAAGACCGTGCGTGTCCTCGAGCTGTTTGTCCCGAGGGGGCAGTCGCTGCGGGAATTGCTGGGGAGGCCCTGACGGCGGGACGTGAAAAAGACGCATTTGACCGCGTGCGTGCGGCCGAAGGAACGTCGGCCCAAGAATCCGAAGAAGACATGCCGCGTGCCAGCATCTCGTACCGTTTAATAATAAAAACCGAGCAGTCTGTCAAGCAAATAGCGCGGCTTGCTTTGGGCTGTTTATTTTGTTTAACGATCAGTAAAGGCGAGAGGTCGAAAGTTCTAAAGAAGAACGGCTGCTTCTTGGAACGCTTGCAAATTGTCCCGTTAAGTAGGTGGGTGGTTTTTTTGTTTTTGTTTTGTTTTTTTAAGTGCAGCCTCTGACTCTTTTTTGTCTGTGGAGTATTTTGCAACGATGTTCAAAGGAAAGCGCTGTTACTGAAGCCTCTAGGAGCAGCGGCTCGAGCACGACACGCGGCGACGCTGCGCCTCGCAGCAGGCGCTGTAAATAAGGGCAGATGAGCCGAGGCGAGGGTGGTGAAATGTCTGCAAAGGGCGGGCGGGGGGGCTCTGCAGCGGTGTGCGCGTGCCGGGGGCGGCCGCGCGCCCTGCTGCCCTCGGGGCGTCAAAAAAGCAGTACGGCACGGAAAGGGGGGCGCGCAGGCGCACGGCGGCCGGCCGCGCGCCCTGCTGCCCTCGGGGCGTCCAAAAAGCGGTACGGCACGATAAAGGGGGGCGCGCATGCGCACTGGGTTCCGCCGTGCTCACTGCTGCCACCCTGTGTCCAAAAAGCGGTACTGCACCCTGTGGGGGGGGCGCGCGTGCGCACAGCGTTCCGCCGCGCTCACTGCTGCCACCCTGTGTCCAAAAATCGGTACTGCACCCTGTGGGGGGGCTCGTGTGCGCACTGGGTTCCGCCGTGCTCACTGCTGCCACCCTGTGTCCAAAAAGCGGTACTGCACCCGGTGGGGGGGGCGCGCACGCGCACAGCGTTCCGCCGCGCTCACTGCTGCCACCCTGTGTCCAAAAAGCGGTACTGCACCCGGTGGGGGGGGCGCGCATGCGCAGACAGCCGGCGCGCACATGCTCAGTGCCGGTCGCCATGTTTGCTGCTGCTCTCCGCCGTTTCGGTAACGGGTAAGCGAATGGAGCGTGCTCGTCGCCCCTTCCCGGTGCTCTTGGAGCGGCCACGGGCTCGGGCAGCCTCGGGGCGCTCGCTGGGAGTCCCGGGCTGCCACGGCGGGCTGCGGTTCGCACGCGTGAGCCGCCCGGCTGCAGCGCCGCGGCGCGAGCATGCCATTGCGGGTCTCGCCTCCCTTCGTGCTCCCCCCCGCCCCTCGGGCTCCCCGGCTCCCCCCCGCCCCTCGGGATTCCCCGCTCCACCCGCCCCTCGCGCTCCCCCCCCGCTCCTCGGGCTCCCCCTGCTCCCCTCGCGCTCCCCCCCGCTTCTCGGGCTCCCCTCGCGCTCCCCCTGCTCCCCTCGCGCTCCCCCTGCTCCCCTCGTGCTCCCCCTGCTCCCCTCGCGCTCCGCCCCGCCCCTCGGGCTCCCCCTGCTCCCCTCGCGCTCCCCCCCGCTTCTCGGGCTCCCCTCGCGCTCCCCCCCGCTTCTCGGGCTCCCCCCTGCTTCTCAGGCTCTTCTCACGCTCCCCCCCGCTCCTCGGGCTCCCCTTGCTCCCCTCGCGCTCTGCCCCGCCCCTCGCACTCCCCCTGCTCCCCTCGCGCTCCCCCCCGCTTCTCGGGCTCCCCCCTGCTTCTCAGGCTTCTCTCGGGCTCCCCTTGCTCCCCTCGCGCTCCGCCCCGCCCCTCGCGCTCCCCCTGGTCCCCTCGCGCTCCCCCCCGCCCCCGCGCTCCCCCCCCGCTTCTCGGGCTCCCCTCGTGCTCCCCCCCGCTCCTCGGGCCCCCCTGCTCCCCTCACGCTCCCCCCCCGCCTCTCGCGCTCCCCTCGCACTCCGCCCCGCCCCTCGGGCTCCCCTCGCTCCCCCCCGCCCCTCGGGCTCCCTCTGCTCCCCTCCCGCTCCCCTCGCTCCCCCCCGCCCCTCCCGCTCCCCTCGCTCCCCCCCCCCCGCGCTGTCCGAGCCGGCACGTGCGCGGTGCTCAAGCGTCACTGCCGCCGCAGTCCGTTGGCGAGCGGCGCATGCGCGGCGGCGGGGAAGCAAGATGGCGGCGAGCAGGGAGGGCGTTTTCGCTCGGCGGCGGCGGCGGGTGAGTGCGGAGGTGGCGTGGAGTGAAGGATGTGGGGCCCCCGGGTGAGGCGAACGCATAGGTTCGGGGGGCGTCGGGCTGCATCCTGCCCGCTGCGGCCGTCGCTGCGTGGAGGCGGCGGTGCGGGGCGAGTGGGGGGGCGGGCTGGGACCCGGCGCCGCGCCGGGAGCGCGGGTGTGACTTTGCGTTTTGCGTGCGCGGCGTTTAGGGCGCCAGTTCGTTGGCAGCGCGGGCCGGGGCACGCGCTCGCCCCTGCGGAGGCGGCGCGGCGGAGCGGAGCGGGGGGGCAGGCGGGCCCCGGAGCAGGGTTGCGGCGCGGCGTCGGCCCTGTAGCGTTTCCAAACGGCTTACCCCGTAACGTACGATGCAAAGCGGTGTATTAAGACCTTTCCTTTGAGGGAAAGAAGGAAAAAGAAAGAAAGGGGGGAAAGAAAAAAAAAAAAACCACGGGAAAGAGAAAAAGAACGCGTGTAAATCGAAGTGTTTTGTTGGAAGCGAAATGCAATTTTCTGTCTTTGTTACAGAGGCGGAACCGACAATAGCAAATGCTGACAAAGAGCAAAGCCGGACGAGCGAGCGGTTTTTTGCGTTTACTCCCGAAGGGGCGGGCTGAAAGGAGGAAGCAAAAATGCAGCAGCGGACCCTCGATCTCCCCAGAAGCTGCGACAGTAGGAGGCGTTCTGGCCCGGGTAACCAAGGTAACTCTTGATGCGGAACGTTCGTTCTTTCGGCCTCCCTCCCGGAGGCAGCGCTGAGGACTAAGCGACCCGTTGCTGCCCTGCGCCTCTTGTTAACCGTAGCTGCCTTAGTTTTGCTTCGGTCGTTTGTATTTTGTTTTGTTATCGTACACGCGTACGTAGAAAAGGAAAGATAGGATATTTAATTTTTAGATTCGTTGCCACGGCTGAAGCTGAAGAGACAGAAAAACGTAAGCGAGCCGAAGTAATAAAATTAAAGGGAACCGAGCGAGAGCCGTCTCCGTCGCCCCGAAAGGGAAAGCCCGTTCCTCCCGGTGAGGAAGGTTCGCCGGTAATAGCGATCGGAATAACAGATGAGCGACATCTAACGGAAGGTGCGTACGCGTTACGGAAAGGACGCTGCGTCCATCCGTTTCCGTGCGCGTGACTCTCTGCATCTGTGAAGCGTCGTGCTTTAAGAGCTCCAAGACGGCAAATTCCCGTCTTCGGGGAACGGCGGTCAGGTGGCCAGAGAGAGAGGGAGAGGCAAGCGTGCGAATTGTAAAACGAAGAGGAAGGCTCATTTAGCGCGACCCCAGGTTAATTGCCTGGCAATGGTATTTGGGGCAGCAGAAAGACGGCAGCTCGAAGAAAAGGTAAAGCCTTGCGGAATTAGGACTCCTTCCTTCTCGTGTAGTAGATCCGCTTTTGTGCTTAGAAACAACTTTGGATTGTTAATTTCTGCTGAGCTTTGAATACGTCACGTCACGGACTCTTAGGCGACACGGGGGAGTTCAGCTGCGCAGCCTGCCAGAGGAACGTCGCCCACGAGGCCTCGCTAGCCTTGAGGAGCTGTAGGCGCCGATGCACGTGGCTCGTTCTGTCGGGCGCGAAGAGGTTTGCTTTGGCTGCCGAAATTTCAGCTTGGCTTTGCGCCCTGTAGCGGTGGTATTTTTGTATTTCTAAATTGTGTTAATGCTAGGCGTTCGGCACATCGGGGAACGACTGTGTGCTGCCGTGAAGAACTGCAGGCTCCCGCCCTCAGCCCTTTCTCGGCAAGTTATCGGGTGTCGAGAGCGGCCGGGAGACTCCGAATGCCGGCGGAAAGGTTCTCTGCCCGCTCCTGACGAGGAGCCTTCGGCCGCGGGAAGGTCGGCGGCGTCCTTCCCGGACTCGTGAGTAATAAGCCGCGGTTCGCGGGCCGGCAGGGCAGGGGAGGGGAGGGGGGGGGGGGGGAATAGCGCCTGGTAGCCCGGCGGCTCCGGCGTCGCCGTTGCTAGCGGGGCCCCGAGGTCCATGTGAAGCCTCAGCTGCCTGTCGGGAGCTTTGTTTTGGTGTGTTTACCTGGCAAAAGCAGCGAGGGAGGCCTCAAAGAAGAATTTTCGTGCCTAGGTGGGTAAGCTGCGACCCCAGCTGTCTTTGCCTTGCTTTGCCGCTTAGTGTCGTAACGGCGACTTGGGAGCCCGCGATAAAAACCGTTCCGGGGCCGAAGGGAGGCCCTGCGTTTGCCCCGCTTGGGAAACCGTCGTTAAAGCTTGGGGGGGGGGGCCGAGCTCCGAAAGGAGACTCTGCCGGTGACCTCGGTGGTCCGATTCGTTTGCAGGCTGACGTTCCGAGGGCCGGCGAGCGGAAGAGGAGCAGCTCAGCCCGTTCGGTTGATTTCGGCGATCCTGTTTTAAGGAAGCGCGTAAGTGCAGACGGGGTCTGGGAGGCTTTTCGCCCGAGACGGGAAAGAGCGAGGAAGACTGGAGAGCGTGGAAAAACTAGGTGCCGCGGGTACTGAAGCTGTTAAGGGCTGAGAGAATTTGGGCTTAAGCATCTGAAAGGGGCTGCTAACGCGCAAGGAGCGGTAAGATACCATCGCTGGACAGCAGGCTCCTTTCCGGCCCTCCGTCCCCCTCTGCAGCCTTCTCGTTCTGTTTGTTTCTGTTCCTCTTTTCTGGCTGGGCTGTGCAGCGATCCCGGAAGGACGTGTCTTTTGAGGTGTGCCTTTGCGAAGGTGGTTCGGCTGCCTGGGGGGATGGATCAAAGCCTTTGAGGCTCCCTCCGATCTGTTTCATTTCCTTTTGAATTTCTTCCTTTCTTTGCTTTCTCCTAGGGCGTCTGTCAGCTAACGAGTAAAGAAGATGGAACGGCCTGTCCGCAGAGGAGAACTGACGCACGGTAAACGTGAATACGCTAGACCTCCGCTACGTCACGGGCGTTTGTTTACGTCCGTGCGTTCCAATCTCTAGTTGCGCATTCGGGACGCGGCATCTGCCCGCTATCCGACTCCTCCGTGTAGCGTAGAAGGCGCTGTACAGCTGCCGGTCTCTCCGGGAGGTTGTTAGTGAGAAGGAGAACGGTGTATTCCAGCTCGCGACCGCCAAACGGGCTCCTTTAGGTCCGCTTTCAGACTTGGGGCCTACTTCATCGGTCCGCTTGGACGTGGTTTCTTGGGGGGAACGCTAGTGCTTTCCCTGTGCTTTTCCTGCGTCGAAACCGGTAGTTTATAGGCCAGAGCGGTTATGCCGTACCTTCCTTTGAGAGGCGTTTCGTCCGCGTCTCGGGCTTCGGGGAAAATCAATTGGACGGAATTGCCGAAGGCGCGCCTTGAAATAGGCGGTAAATCTAGAAGCGTGTCTGAATCGCGAGGGGCTCGTAACTTGGTCTTTGTCCTCAACGTCTGCTTTTCTTTCGCTCTTATTGCAGGCTTCCCTCCAACGATCGGCGTCGCTGCGGCGTCTCGTGTTTCACGGGCAGCGGTCTCTGCTCAGTAAGGACGTGAGAACTCCTGCGCTCCCGGAGAGCCCGGGATCCCTGCTCCGGGCTGGTCATTTTAGGCCTTTGTGCGGAGCGTTCTTTCTAGCTACGCGCCCCGCGTGAGCCTCTCCTTCGGCCGTTTTCCCAAGGCGGCGGAAACGCTTCTGGGAAACGCCGTCGTTTCCGAAACGTTTCGCCGTGTCCTTGCCGGTAGGGGATACCGTGAGAGCGGGCAGAGGCGGCCGACGTCTGTGCGAGGAAAGAAGCGTGGCGCAAAGAAGGGACCTCTTTGGCCCGCCTGGTCCGCTTTAGAGAGTTTTCTTTTGGACCCGAAGATCGGGTCTGCGAGTGCCGCGCTCAGCGCACGCGTTTGTTCCCCCCCCCCCCCCGTTCTTTTAGCAAGACCGTGCGTGTCCTCGAGCTGTTTGTCCCGAGGGGGCAGTCGCTGCGGGAATTGCTGGGGAGGCCCTGACGGCGGGACGTGAAAAAGACGCATTTGACCGCGTGCGTGCGGCCGAAGGAACGTCGGCCCAAGAATCCGAAGAAGACATGCCGCGTGCCAGCATCTCGTACCGTTTAATAATAAAAACCGAGCAGTCTGTCAAGCAAATAGCGCGGCTTGCTTTGGGCTGTTTATTTTGTTTAACGATCAGTAAAGGCGAGAGGTCGAAAGTTCTAAAGAAGAACGGCTGCTTCTTGGAACGCTTGCAAATTGTCCCGTTAAGTAGGTGGGTGGTTTTTTTGTTTTTGTTTTGTTTTTTTAAGTGCAGCCTCTGACTCTTTTTTGTCTGTGGAGTATTTTGCAACGATGTTCAAAGGAAAGCGCTGTTACTGAAGCCTCTAGGAGCAGCGGCTCGAGCACGACACGCGGCGACGCTGCGCCTCGCAGCAGGCGCTGTAAATAAGGGCAGATGAGCCGAGGCGAGGGTGGTGAAATGTCTGCAAAGGGCGGGCGGGGGGGCTCTGCAGCGGTGTGCGCGTGCCGGGGGCGGCCGCGCGCCCTGCTGCCCTCGGGGCGTCAAAAAAGCAGTACGGCACGGAAAGGGGGGCGCGCAGGCGCACGGCGGCCGGCCGCGCGCCCTGCTGCCCTCGGGGCGTCCAAAAAGCGGTACGGCACGATAAAGGGGGGCGCGCATGCGCACTGGGTTCCGCCGTGCTCACTGCTGCCACCCTGTGTCCAAAAAGCGGTACTGCACCCTGTGGGGGGGGCGCGCGTGCGCACAGCGTTCCGCCGCGCTCACTGCTGCCACCCTGTGTCCAAAAATCGGTACTGCACCCTGTGGGGGGGCTCGTGTGCGCACTGGGTTCCGCCGTGCTCACTGCTGCCACCCTGTGTCCAAAAAGCGGTACTGCACCCGGTGGGGGGGGCGCGCACGCGCACAGCGTTCCGCCGCGCTCACTGCTGCCACCCTGTGTCCAAAAAGCGGTACTGCACCCGGTGGGGGGGGCGCGCATGCGCAGACAGCCGGCGCGCACATGCTCAGTGCCGGTCGCCATGTTTGCTGCTGCTCTCCGCCGTTTCGGTAACGGGTAAGCGAATGGAGCGTGCTCGTCGCCCCTTCCCGGTGCTCTTGGAGCGGCCACGGGCTCGGGCAGCCTCGGGGCGCTCGCTGGGAGTCCCGGGCTGCCACGGCGGGCTGCGGTTCGCACGCGTGAGCCGCCCGGCTGCAGCGCCGCGGCGCGAGCATGCCATTGCGGGTCTCGCCTCCCTTCGTGCTCCCCCCCGCCCCTCGGGCTCCCCGGCTCCCCCCCGCCCCTCGGGATTCCCCGCTCCACCCGCCCCTCGCGCTCCCCCCCCGCTCCTCGGGCTCCCCCTGCTCCCCTCGCGCTCCCCCCCGCTTCTCGGGCTCCCCTCGCGCTCCCCCTGCTCCCCTCGCGCTCCCCCTGCTCCCCTCGTGCTCCCCCTGCTCCCCTCGCGCTCCGCCCCGCCCCTCGGGCTCCCCCTGCTCCCCTCGCGCTCCCCCCCGCTTCTCGGGCTCCCCTCGCGCTCCCCCCCGCTTCTCGGGCTCCCCCCTGCTTCTCAGGCTCTTCTCACGCTCCCCCCCGCTCCTCGGGCTCCCCTTGCTCCCCTCGCGCTCTGCCCCGCCCCTCGCACTCCCCCTGCTCCCCTCGCGCTCCCCCCCGCTTCTCGGGCTCCCCCCTGCTTCTCAGGCTTCTCTCGGGCTCCCCTTGCTCCCCTCGCGCTCCGCCCCGCCCCTCGCGCTCCCCCTGGTCCCCTCGCGCTCCCCCCCGCCCCCGCGCTCCCCCCCCGCTTCTCGGGCTCCCCTCGTGCTCCCCCCCGCTCCTCGGGCCCCCCTGCTCCCCTCACGCTCCCCCCCCGCCTCTCGCGCTCCCCTCGCACTCCGCCCCGCCCCTCGGGCTCCCCTCGCTCCCCCCCGCCCCTCGGGCTCCCTCTGCTCCCCTCCCGCTCCCCTCGCTCCCCCCCGCCCCTCCCGCTCCCCTCGCTCCCCCCCCCCCGCGCTGTCCGAGCCGGCACGTGCGCGGTGCTCAAGCGTCACTGCCGCCGCAGTCCGTTGGCGAGCGGCGCATGCGCGGCGGCGGGGAAGCAAGATGGCGGCGAGCAGGGAGGGCGTTTTCGCTCGGCGGCGGCGGCGGGTGAGTGCGGAGGTGGCGTGGAGTGAAGGATGTGGGGCCCCCGGGTGAGGCGAACGCATAGGTTCGGGGGGCGTCGGGCTGCATCCTGCCCGCTGCGGCCGTCGCTGCGTGGAGGCGGCGGTGCGGGGCGAGTGGGGGGGCGGGCTGGGACCCGGCGCCGCGCCGGGAGCGCGGGTGTGACTTTGCGTTTTGCGTGCGCGGCGTTTAGGGCGCCAGTTCGTTGGCAGCGCGGGCCGGGGCACGCGCTCGCCCCTGCGGAGGCGGCGCGGCGGAGCGGAGCGGGGGGGCAGGCGGGCCCCGGAGCAGGGTTGCGGCGCGGCGTCGGCCCTGTAGCGTTTCCAAACGGCTTACCCCGTAACGTACGATGCAAAGCGGTGTATTAAGACCTTTCCTTTGAGGGAAAGAAGGAAAAAGAAAGAAAGGGGGGAAAGAAAAAAAAAAAAACCACGGGAAAGAGAAAAAGAACGCGTGTAAATCGAAGTGTTTTGTTGGAAGCGAAATGCAATTTTCTGTCTTTGTTACAGAGGCGGAACCGACAATAGCAAATGCTGACAAAGAGCAAAGCCGGACGAGCGAGCGGTTTTTTGCGTTTACTCCCGAAGGGGCGGGCTGAAAGGAGGAAGCAAAAATGCAGCAGCGGACCCTCGATCTCCCCAGAAGCTGCGACAGTAGGAGGCGTTCTGGCCCGGGTAACCAAGGTAACTCTTGATGCGGAACGTTCGTTCTTTCGGCCTCCCTCCCGGAGGCAGCGCTGAGGACTAAGCGACCCGTTGCTGCCCTGCGCCTCTTGTTAACCGTAGCTGCCTTAGTTTTGCTTCGGTCGTTTGTATTTTGTTTTGTTATCGTACACGCGTACGTAGAAAAGGAAAGATAGGATATTTAATTTTTAGATTCGTTGCCACGGCTGAAGCTGAAGAGACAGAAAAACGTAAGCGAGCCGAAGTAATAAAATTAAAGGGAACCGAGCGAGAGCCGTCTCCGTCGCCCCGAAAGGGAAAGCCCGTTCCTCCCGGTGAGGAAGGTTCGCCGGTAATAGCGATCGGAATAACAGATGAGCGACATCTAACGGAAGGTGCGTACGCGTTACGGAAAGGACGCTGCGTCCATCCGTTTCCGTGCGCGTGACTCTCTGCATCTGTGAAGCGTCGTGCTTTAAGAGCTCCAAGACGGCAAATTCCCGTCTTCGGGGAACGGCGGTCAGGTGGCCAGAGAGAGAGGGAGAGGCAAGCGTGCGAATTGTAAAACGAAGAGGAAGGCTCATTTAGCGCGACCCCAGGTTAATTGCCTGGCAATGGTATTTGGGGCAGCAGAAAGACGGCAGCTCGAAGAAAAGGTAAAGCCTTGCGGAATTAGGACTCCTTCCTTCTCGTGTAGTAGATCCGCTTTTGTGCTTAGAAACAACTTTGGATTGTTAATTTCTGCTGAGCTTTGAATACGTCACGTCACGGACTCTTAGGCGACACGGGGGAGTTCAGCTGCGCAGCCTGCCAGAGGAACGTCGCCCACGAGGCCTCGCTAGCCTTGAGGAGCTGTAGGCGCCGATGCACGTGGCTCGTTCTGTCGGGCGCGAAGAGGTTTGCTTTGGCTGCCGAAATTTCAGCTTGGCTTTGCGCCCTGTAGCGGTGGTATTTTTGTATTTCTAAATTGTGTTAATGCTAGGCGTTCGGCACATCGGGGAACGACTGTGTGCTGCCGTGAAGAACTGCAGGCTCCCGCCCTCAGCCCTTTCTCGGCAAGTTATCGGGTGTCGAGAGCGGCCGGGAGACTCCGAATGCCGGCGGAAAGGTTCTCTGCCCGCTCCTGACGAGGAGCCTTCGGCCGCGGGAAGGTCGGCGGCGTCCTTCCCGGACTCGTGAGTAATAAGCCGCGGTTCGCGGGCCGGCAGGGCAGGGGAGGGGAGGGGAGGGGGGGGGGGAATAGCGCCTGGTAGCCCGGCGGCTCCGGCGTCGCCGTTGCTAGCGGGGCCCCGAGGTCCATGTGAAGCCTCAGCTGCCTGTCGGGAGCTTTGTTTTGGTGTGTTTACCTGGCAAAAGCAGCGAGGGAGGCCTCAAAGAAGAATTTTCGTGCCTAGGTGGGTAAGCTGCGACCCCAGCTGTCTTTGCCTTGCTTTGCCGCTTAGTGTCGTAACGGCGACTTGGGAGCCCGCGATAAAAACCGTTCCGGGGCCGAAGGGAGGCCCTGCGTTTGCCCCGCTTGGGAAACCGTCGTTAAAGCTTGGGGGGGGGGGCCGAGCTCCGAAAGGAGACTCTGCCGGTGACCTCGGTGGTCCGATTCGTTTGCAGGCTGACGTTCCGAGGGCCGGCGAGCGGAAGAGGAGCAGCTCAGCCCGTTCGGTTGATTTCGGCGATCCTGTTTTAAGGAAGCGCGTAAGTGCAGACGGGGTCTGGGAGGCTTTTCGCCCGAGACGGGAAAGAGCGAGGAAGACTGGAGAGCGTGGAAAAACTAGGTGCCGCGGGTACTGAAGCTGTTAAGGGCTGAGAGAATTTGGGCTTAAGCATCTGAAAGGGGCTGCTAACGCGCAAGGAGCGGTAAAATACCATCGCTGGACAGCAGGCTCCTTTCCGGCCCTCCGTCCCCCTCTGCAGCCTTCTCGTTCTGTTTGTTTCTGTTCCTCTTTTCTGGCTGGGCTGTGCAGCGATCCCGGAAGGACGTGTCTTTTGAGGTGTGCCTTTGCGAAGGTGGTTCGGCTGCCTGGGGGGATGGATCAAAGCCTTTGAGGCTCCCTCCGATCTGTTTCATTTCCTTTTGAATTTCTTCCTTTCTTTGCTTTCTCCTAGGGCGTCTGTCAGCTAACGAGTAAAGAAGATGGAACGGCCTGTCCGCAGAGGAGAACTGACGCACGGTAAACGTGAATACGCTAGACCTCCGCTACGTCACGGGCGTTTGTTTACGTCCGTGCGTTCCAATCTCTAGTTGCGCATTCGGGACGCGGCATCTGCCCGCTATCCGACTCCTCCGTGTAGCGTAGAAGGCGCTGTACAGCTGCCGGTCTCTCCGGGAGGTTGTTAGTGAGAAGGAGAACGGTGTATTCCAGCTCGCGACCGCCAAACGGGCTCCTTTAGGTCCGCTTTCAGACTTGGGGCCTACTTCATCGGTCTGCTTGGACGTGGTTTCTTGGGGGGAACGCTAGTGCTTTCCCTGTGCTTTTCCTGCGTCGAAACCGGTAGTTTATAGGCCAGAGCGGTTATGCCGTACCTTCCTTTGAGAGGCGTTTCGTCCGCGTCTCGGGCTTCGGGGAAAATCAATTGGACGGAATTGCCGAAGGCGCGCCTTGAAATAGGCGGTAAATCTAGAAGCGTGTCTGAATCGCGAGGGGCTCGTAACTTGGTCTTTGTCCTCAACGTCTGCTTTTCTTTCGCTCTTATTGCAGGCTTCCCTCCAACGATCGGCGTCGCTGCGGCGTCTCGTGTTTCACGGGCAGCGGTCTCTGCTCAGTAAGGACGTGAGAACTCCTGCGCTCCCGGAGAGCCCGGGATCCCTGCTCCGGGCTGGTCATTTTAGGCCTTTGTGCGGAGCGTTCTTTCTAGCTACGCGCCCCGCGTGAGCCTCTCCTTCGGCCGTTTTCCCAAGGCGGCGGAAACGCTTCTGGGAAACGCCGTCGTTTCCGAAACGTTTCGCCGTGTCCTTGCCGGTAGGGGATACCGTGAGAGCGGGCAGAGGCGGCCGACGTCTGTGCGAGGAAAGAAGCGTGGCGCAAAGAAGGGACCTCTTTGGCCCGCCTGGTCCGCTTTAGAGAGTTTTCTTTTGGACCCGAAGATCGGGTCTGCGAGTGCCGCGCTCAGCGCACGCGTTTGTTCCCCCCCCCCCCCCCGTTCTTTTAGCAAGACCGTGCGTGTCCTCGAGCTGTTTGTCCCGAGGGGGCAGTCGCTGCGGGAATTGCTGGGGAGGCCCTGACGGCGGGACGTGAAAAAGACGCATTTGACCGCGTGCGTGCGGCCGAAGGAACGTCGGCCCAAGAATCCGAAGAAGACATGCCGCGTGCCAGCATCTCGTACCGTTTAATAATAAAAACCGAGCAGTCTGTCAAGCAAATAGCGCGGCTTGCTTTGGGCTGTTTATTTTGTTTAACGATCAGTAAAGGCGAGAGGTCGAAAGTTCTAAAGAAGAACGGCTGCTTCTTGGAACGCTTGCAAATTGTCCCGTTAAGTAGGTGGGTGGTTTTTTTGTTTTTGTTTTGTTTTTTTAAGTGCAGCCTCTGACTCTTTTTTGTCTGTGGAGTATTTTGCAACGATGTTCAAAGGAAAGCGCTGTTACTGAAGCCTCTAGGAGCAGCGGCTCGAGCACGACACGCGGCGACGCTGCGCCTCGCAGCAGGCGCTGTAAATAAGGGCAGATGAGCCGAGGCGAGGGTGGTGAAATGTCTGCAAAGGGCGGGCGGGGGGGCTCTGCAGCGGTGTGCGCGTGCCGGGGGCGGCCGCGCGCCCTGCTGCCCTCGGGGCGTCAAAAAAGCAGTACGGCACGGAAAGGGGGGCGCGCAGGCGCACGGCGGCCGGCCGCGCGCCCTGCTGCCCTCGGGGCGTCCAAAAAGCGGTACGGCACGATAAAGGGGGGCGCGCATGCGCACTGGGTTCCGCCGTGCTCACTGCTGCCACCCTGTGTCCAAAAATCGGTACTGCACCCTGTGGGGGGGGCGCGCGTGCGCACAGCGTTCCGCCGCGCTCACTGCTGCCACCCTGTGTCCAAAAAGCGGTACTGCACCCGGTGGGGGGGGCGCGCGTGCGCACTGGGTTCCTCCGTGCTCACTGCTGCCACCCTGTGTCCAAAAATCGGTACTGCACCCTGTGGGGGGGCTCGTGTGCGCACTGGGTTCCGCCGTGCTCACTGCTGCCACCCTGTGTCCAAAAAGCGGTACTGCACCCGGTGGGGGGGGCGCGCACGCGCACAGCGTTCCGCCGCGCTCACTGCTGCCACCCTGTGTCCAAAAAGCGGTACTGCACCCGGTGGGGGGGGCGCGCATGCGCAGACAGCCGGCGCGCACATGCTCAGTGCCGGTCGCCATGTTTGCTGCTGCTCTCCGCCGTTTCGGTAACGGGTAAGCGAATGGAGCGTGCTCGTCGCCCCTTCCCGGTGCTCTTGGAGCGGCCACGGGCTCGGGCAGCCTCGGGGCGCTCGCTGGGAGTCCCGGGCTGCCGCGGCGGGCTGCGGTTCGCACGCGTGAGCCGCCCGGCTGCAGCGCCGCGGCGCGAGCATGCCATTGCGGGTCTCGCCTCCCTTCGTGCTCCCCCCCGCCCCTCGGGCTCCCCGGCTCGCCCCCGCCCCTCGGGATTCCCCGCTCCACCCGCCCCTCGCGCTCCCCCCCGCTTCTCGGGCTCCCCTCGCGCTCCCCCCCACCCCCGCGCTCCCCCCTGCTTCTCGGGCTCCCCTCGCGCTCCCCCCCCGCTCCTCGGGCTCCCCCTGCTCCCCTCGCGCTCCGCCCCGCCCCTCGCGCTCCCCTCGCGCTCCCCCTGCTCCCCTCGCGCTCCCCCTGCTCCCCTCGCGCTCCCCCTGCTCCCCTCGCGCTCCGCCCCGCCCCTCGGGCTCCCCCTGCTCCCCTCGCGCTCCCCCCTGCTTCTCGGGCTCCCCTCGTGCTCCCCCCCGCTCCTCGGGCCCCCCTGCTCCCCTCGTGCTCCCCCCCCGCCTCTCGCGCTCCCCTCGCACTCCGCCCCGCCCCTCGGGCTCCCCTCGCTCCCCCCCGCCCCTCGGGCTCCCTCTGCTCCCCTCCCGCTCCCCTCGCTCCCCCCCGCCCCTCCCGCTCCCCTCGCTCCCCCCCCCCCGCGCTGTCCGAGCCGGCACGTGCGCGGTGCTCAAGCGTCACTGCCGCCGCAGTCCGTTGGCGAGCGGCGCATGCGCGGCGGCGGGGAAGCAAGATGGCGGCGAGCAGGGAGGGCGTTTTCGCTCGGCGGCGGCGGCGGGTGAGTGCGGAGGTGGCGTGGAGTGAAGGATGTGGGGCCCCCGGGTGAGGCGAACGCATAGGTTCGGGGGGCGTCGGGCTGCATCCTGCCCGCTGCGGCCGTCGCTGCGTGGAGGCGGCGGTGCGGGGCGAGTGGGGGGGCGGGCTGGGACCCGGCGCCGCGCCGGGAGCGCGGGTGTGACTTTGCGTTTTGCGTGCGCGGCGTTTAGGGCGCCAGTTCGTTGGCAGCGCGGGCCGGGGCACGCGCTCGCCCCTGCGGAGGCGGCGCGGCGGAGCGGAGCGGGGGGGCAGGCGGGCCCCGGAGCAGGGTTGCGGCGCGGCGTCGGCCCTGTAGCGTTTCCAAACGGCTTACCCCGTAACGTACGATGCAAAGCGGTGTATTAAGACCTTTCCTTTGAGGGAAAGAAGGAAAAAGAAAGAAAGGGGGGAAAGAAAAAAAAAAAAACCACGGGAAAGAGAAAAAGAACGCGTGTAAATCGAAGTGTTTTGTTGGAAGCGAAATGCAATTTTCTGTCTTTGTTACAGAGGCGGAACCGACAATAGCAAATGCTGACAAAGAGCAAAGCCGGACGAGCGAGCGGTTTTTTGCGTTTACTCCCGAAGGGGCGGGCTGAAAGGAGGAAGCAAAAATGCAGCAGCGGACCCTCGATCTCCCCAGAAGCTGCGACAGTAGGAGGCGTTCTGGCCCGGGTAACCAAGGTAACTCTTGATGCGGAACGTTCGTTCTTTCGGCCTCCCTCCCGGAGGCAGCGCTGAGGACTAAGCGACCCGTTGCTGCCCTGCGCCTCTTGTTAACCGTAGCTGCCTTAGTTTTGCTTCGGTCGTTTGTATTTTGTTTTGTTATCGTACACGCGTACGTAGAAAAGGAAAGATAGGATATTTAATTTTTAGATTCGTTGCCACGGCTGAAGCTGAAGAGACAGAAAAACGTAAGCGAGCCGAAGTAATAAAATTAAAGGGAACCGAGCGAGAGCCGTCTCCGTCGCCCCGAAAGGGAAAGCCCGTTCCTCCCGGTGAGGAAGGTTCGCCGGTAATAGCGATCGGAATAACAGATGAGCGACATCTAACGGAAGGTGCGTACGCGTTACGGAAAGGACGCTGCGTCCATCCGTTTCCGTGCGCGTGACTCTCTGCATCTGTGAAGCGTCGTGCTTTAAGAGCTCCAAGACGGCAAATTCCCGTCTTCGGGGAACGGCGGTCAGGTGGCCAGAGAGAGAGGGAGAGGCAAGCGTGCGAATTGTAAAACGAAGAGGAAGGCTCATTTAGCGCGACCCCAGGTTAATTGCCTGGCAATGGTATTTGGGGCAGCAGAAAGACGGCAGCTCGAAGAAAAGGTAAAGCCTTGCGGAATTAGGACTCCTTCCTTCTCGTGTAGTAGATCCGCTTTTGTGCTTAGAAACAACTTTGGATTGTTAATTTCTGCTGAGCTTTGAATACGTCACGTCACGGACTCTTAGGCGACACGGGGGAGTTCAGCTGCGCAGCCTGCCAGAGGAACGTCGCCCACGAGGCCTCGCTAGCCTTGAGGAGCTGTAGGCGCCGATGCACGTGGCTCGTTCTGTCGGGCGCGAAGAGGTTTGCTTTGGCTGCCGAAATTTCAGCTTGGCTTTGCGCCCTGTAGCGGTGGTATTTTTGTATTTCTAAATTGTGTTAATGCTAGGCGTTCGGCACATCGGGGAACGACTGTGTGCTGCCGTGAAGAACTGCAGGCTCCCGCCCTCAGCCCTTTCTCGGCAAGTTATCGGGTGTCGAGAGCGGCCGGGAGACTCCGAATGCCGGCGGAAAGGTTCTCTGCCCGCTCCTGACGAGGAGCCTTCGGCCGCGGGAAGGTCGGCGGCGTCCTTCCCGGACTCGTGAGTAATAAGCCGCGGTTCGCGGGCCGGCAGGGCAGGGGAGGGGAGGGGGGGGGGGGGGGGAATAGCGCCTGGTAGCCCGGCGGCTCCGGCGTCGCCGTTGCTAGCGGGGCCCCGAGGTCCATGTGAAGCCTCAGCTGCCTGTCGGGAGCTTTGTTTTGGTGTGTTTACCTGGCAAAAGCAGCGAGGGAGGCCTCAAAGAAGAATTTTCGTGCCTAGGTGGGTAAGCTGCGACCCCAGCTGTCTTTGCCTTGCTTTGCCGCTTAGTGTCGTAACGGCGACTTGGGAGCCCGCGATAAAAACCGTTCCGGGGCCGAAGGGAGGCCCTGCGTTTGCCCCGCTTGGGAAACCGTCGTTAAAGCTTGGGGGGGGGGGCCGAGCTCCGAAAGGAGACTCTGCCGGTGACCTCGGTGGTCCGATTCGTTTGCAGGCTGACGTTCCGAGGGCCGGCGAGCGGAAGAGGAGCAGCTCAGCCCGTTCGGTTGATTTCGGCGATCCTGTTTTAAGGAAGCGCGTAAGTGCAGACGGGGTCTGGGAGGCTTTTCGCCCGAGACGGGAAAGAGCGAGGAAGACTGGAGAGCGTGGAAAAACTAGGTGCCGCGGGTACTGAAGCTGTTAAGGGCTGAGAGAATTTGGGCTTAAGCATCTGAAAGGGGCTGCTAACGCGCAAGGAGCGGTAAGATACCATCGCTGGACAGCAGGCTCCTTTCCGGCCCTCCGTCCCCCTCTGCAGCCTTCTCGTTCTGTTTGTTTCTGTTCCTCTTTTCTGGCTGGGCTGTGCAGCGATCCCGGAAGGACGTGTCTTTTGAGGTGTGCCTTTGCGAAGGTGGTTCGGCTGCCTGGGGGGATGGATCAAAGCCTTTGAGGCTCCCTCCGATCTGTTTCATTTCCTTTTGAATTTCTTCCTTTCTTTGCTTTCTCCTAGGGCGTCTGTCAGCTAACGAGTAAAGAAGATGGAACGGCCTGTCCGCAGAGGAGAACTGACGCACGGTAAACGTGAATACGCTAGACCTCCGCTACGTCACGGGCGTTTGTTTACGTCCGTGCGTTCCAATCTCTAGTTGCGCATTCGGGACGCGGCATCTGCCCGCTATCCGACTCCTCCGTGTAGCGTAGAAGGCGCTGTACAGCTGCCGGTCTCTCCGGGAGGTTGTTAGTGAGAAGGAGAACGGTGTATTCCAGCTCGCGACCGCCAAACGGGCTCCTTTAGGTCCGCTTTCAGACTTGGGGCCTACTTCATCGGTCCGCTTGGACGTGGTTTCTTGGGGGGAACGCTAGTGCTTTCCCTGTGCTTTTCCTGCGTCGAAACCGGTAGTTTATAGGCCAGAGCGGTTATGCCGTACCTTCCTTTGAGAGGCGTTTCGTCCGCGTCTCGGGCTTCGGGGAAAATCAATTGGACGGAATTGCCGAAGGCGCGCCTTGAAATAGGCGGTAAATCTAGAAGCGTGTCTGAATCGCGAGGGGCTCGTAACTTGGTCTTTGTCCTCAACGTCTGCTTTTCTTTCGCTCTTATTGCAGGCTTCCCTCCAACGATCGGCGTCGCTGCGGCGTCTCGTGTTTCACGGGCAGCGGTCTCTGCTCAGTAAGGACGTGAGAACTCCTGCGCTCCCGGAGAGCCCGGGATCCCTGCTCCGGGCTGGTCATTTTAGGCCTTTGTGCGGAGCGTTCTTTCTAGCTACGCGCCCCGCGTGAGCCTCTCCTTCGGCCGTTTTCCCAAGGCGGCGGAAACGCTTCTGGGAAACGCCGTCGTTTCCGAAACGTTTCGCCGTGTCCTTGCCGGTAGGGGATACCGTGAGAGCGGGCAGAGGCGGCCGACGTCTGTGCGAGGAAAGAAGCGTGGCGCAAAGAAGGGACCTCTTTGGCCCGCCTGGTCCGCTTTAGAGAGTTTTCTTTTGGACCCGAAGATCGGGTCTGCGAGTGCCGCGCTCAGCGCACGCGTTTGTTCCCCCCCCCCCCCCGTTCTTTTAGCAAGACCGTGCGTGTCCTCGAGCTGTTTGTCCCGAGGGGGCAGTCGCTGCGGGAATTGCTGGGGAGGCCCTGACGGCGGGACGTGAAAAAGACGCATTTGACCGCGTGCGTGCGGCCGAAGGAACGTCGGCCCAAGAATCCGAAGAAGACATGCCGCGTGCCAGCATCTCGTACCGTTTAATAATAAAAACCGAGCAGTCTGTCAAGCAAATAGCGCGGCTTGCTTTGGGCTGTTTATTTTGTTTAACGATCAGTAAAGGCGAGAGGTCGAAAGTTCTAAAGAAGAACGGCTGCTTCTTGGAACGCTTGCAAATTGTCCCGTTAAGTAGGTGGGTGGTTTTTTTGTTTTTGTTTTGTTTTTTTAAGTGCAGCCTCTGACTCTTTTTTGTCTGTGGAGTATTTTGCAACGATGTTCAAAGGAAAGCGCTGTTACTGAAGCCTCTAGGAGCAGCGGCTCGAGCACGACACGCGGCGACGCTGCGCCTCGCAGCAGGCGCTGTAAATAAGGGCAGATGAGCCGAGGCGAGGGTGGTGAAATGTCTGCAAAGGGCGGGCGGGGGGGCTCTGCAGCGGTGTGCGCGTGCCGGGGGCGGCCGCGCGCCCTGCTGCCCTCGGGGCGTCAAAAAAGCAGTACGGCACGGAAAGGGGGGCGCGCAGGCGCACGGCGGCCGGCCGCGCGCCCTGCTGCCCTCGGGGCGTCCAAAAAGCGGTACGGCACGATAAAGGGGGGCGCGCATGCGCACTGGGTTCCGCCGTGCTCACTGCTGCCACCCTGTGTCCAAAAAGCGGTACTGCACCCTGTGGGGGGGGCGCGCGTGCGCACAGCGTTCCGCCGCGCTCACTGCTGCCACCCTGTGTCCAAAAATCGGTACTGCACCCTGTGGGGGGGCTCGTGTGCGCACTGGGTTCCGCCGTGCTCACTGCTGCCACCCTGTGTCCAAAAAGCGGTACTGCACCCGGTGGGGGGGGCGCGCACGCGCACAGCGTTCCGCCGCGCTCACTGCTGCCACCCTGTGTCCAAAAAGCGGTACTGCACCCGGTGGGGGGGGCGCGCATGCGCAGACAGCCGGCGCGCACATGCTCAGTGCCGGTCGCCATGTTTGCTGCTGCTCTCCGCCGTTTCGGTAACGGGTAAGCGAATGGAGCGTGCTCGTCGCCCCTTCCCGGTGCTCTTGGAGCGGCCACGGGCTCGGGCAGCCTCGGGGCGCTCGCTGGGAGTCCCGGGCTGCCACGGCGGGCTGCGGTTCGCACGCGTGAGCCGCCCGGCTGCAGCGCCGCGGCGCGAGCATGCCATTGCGGGTCTCGCCTCCCTTCGTGCTCCCCCCCGCCCCTCGGGCTCCCCGGCTCCCCCCCGCCCCTCGGGATTCCCCGCTCCACCCGCCCCTCGCGCTCCCCCCCCGCTCCTCGGGCTCCCCCTGCTCCCCTCGCGCTCCCCCCCGCTTCTCGGGCTCCCCTCGCGCTCCCCCTGCTCCCCTCGCGCTCCCCCTGCTCCCCTCGCGCTCCCCCTGCTCCCCTCGCGCTCCGCCCCGCCCCTCGGGCTCCCCCTGCTCCCCTCGCGCTCCCCCCCGCTTCTCGGGCTCCCCTCGCGCTCCCCCCCGCTTCTCGGGCTCCCCCCTGCTTCTCAGGCTCTTCTCACGCTCCCCCCCGCTCCTCGGGCTCCCCTTGCTCCCCTCGCGCTCTGCCCCGCCCCTCGCACTCCCCCTGCTCCCCTCGCGCTCCCCCCCGCTTCTCGGGCTCCCCCCTGCTTCTCAGGCTTCTCTCGGGCTCCCCTTGCTCCCCTCGCGCTCCGCCCCGCCCCTCGCGCTCCCCCTGGTCCCCTCGCGCTCCCCCCCGCCCCCGCGCTCCCCCCCCGCTTCTCGGGCTCCCCTCGTGCTCCCCCCCGCTCCTCGGGCCCCCCTGCTCCCCTCACGCTCCCCCCCCGCCTCTCGCGCTCCCCTCGCACTCCGCCCCGCCCCTCGGGCTCCCCTCGCTCCCCCCCGCCCCTCGGGCTCCCTCTGCTCCCCTCCCGCTCCCCTCGCTCCCCCCCGCCCCTCCCGCTCCCCTCGCTCCCCCCCCCCCGCGCTGTCCGAGCCGGCACGTGCGCGGTGCTCAAGCGTCACTGCCGCCGCAGTCCGTTGGCGAGCGGCGCATGCGCGGCGGCGGGGAAGCAAGATGGCGGCGAGCAGGGAGGGCGTTTTCGCTCGGCGGCGGCGGCGGGTGAGTGCGGAGGTGGCGTGGAGTGAAGGATGTGGGGCCCCCGGGTGAGGCGAACGCATAGGTTCGGGGGGCGTCGGGCTGCATCCTGCCCGCTGCGGCCGTCGCTGCGTGGAGGCGGCGGTGCGGGGCGAGTGGGGGGGCGGGCTGGGACCCGGCGCCGCGCCGGGAGCGCGGGTGTGACTTTGCGTTTTGCGTGCGCGGCGTTTAGGGCGCCAGTTCGTTGGCAGCGCGGGCCGGGGCACGCGCTCGCCCCTGCGGAGGCGGCGCGGCGGAGCGGAGCGGGGGGGCAGGCGGGCCCCGGAGCAGGGTTGCGGCGCGGCGTCGGCCCTGTAGCGTTTCCAAACGGCTTACCCCGTAACGTACGATGCAAAGCGGTGTATTAAGACCTTTCCTTTGAGGGAAAGAAGGAAAAAGAAAGAAAGGGGGGAAAGAAAAAAAAAAAAACCACGGGAAAGAGAAAAAGAACGCGTGTAAATCGAAGTGTTTTGTTGGAAGCGAAATGCAATTTTCTGTCTTTGTTACAGAGGCGGAACCGACAATAGCAAATGCTGACAAAGAGCAAAGCCGGACGAGCGAGCGGTTTTTTGCGTTTACTCCCGAAGGGGCGGGCTGAAAGGAGGAAGCAAAAATGCAGCAGCGGACCCTCGATCTCCCCAGAAGCTGCGACAGTAGGAGGCGTTCTGGCCCGGGTAACCAAGGTAACTCTTGATGCGGAACGTTCGTTCTTTCGGCCTCCCTCCCGGAGGCAGCGCTGAGGACTAAGCGACCCGTTGCTGCCCTGCGCCTCTTGTTAACCGTAGCTGCCTTAGTTTTGCTTCGGTCGTTTGTATTTTGTTTTGTTATCGTACACGCGTACGTAGAAAAGGAAAGATAGGATATTTAATTTTTAGATTCGTTGCCACGGCTGAAGCTGAAGAGACAGAAAAACGTAAGCGAGCCGAAGTAATAAAATTAAAGGGAACCGAGCGAGAGCCGTCTCCGTCGCCCCGAAAGGGAAAGCCCGTTCCTCCCGGTGAGGAAGGTTCGCCGGTAATAGCGATCGGAATAACAGATGAGCGACATCTAACGGAAGGTGCGTACGCGTTACGGAAAGGACGCTGCGTCCATCCGTTTCCGTGCGCGTGACTCTCTGCATCTGTGAAGCGTCGTGCTTTAAGAGCTCCAAGACGGCAAATTCCCGTCTTCGGGGAACGGCGGTCAGGTGGCCAGAGAGAGAGGGAGAGGCAAGCGTGCGAATTGTAAAACGAAGAGGAAGGCTCATTTAGCGCGACCCCAGGTTAATTGCCTGGCAATGGTATTTGGGGCAGCAGAAAGACGGCAGCTCGAAGAAAAGGTAAAGCCTTGCGGAATTAGGACTCCTTCCTTCTCGTGTAGTAGATCCGCTTTTGTGCTTAGAAACAACTTTGGATTTGTTAATTTCTGCTGAGCTTTGAATACGTCACGTCACGGACTCTTAGGCGACACGGGGGAGTTCAGCTGCGCAGCCTGCCAGAGGAACGTCGCCCACGAGGCCTCGCTAGCCTTGAGGAGCTGTAGGCGCCGATGCACGTGGCTCGTTCTGTCGGGCGCGAAGAGGTTTGCTTTGGCTGCCGAAATTTCAGCTTGGCTTTGCGCCCTGTAGCGGTGGTATTTTTGTATTTCTAAATTGTGTTAATGCTAGGCGTTCGGCACATCGGGGAACGACTGTGTGCTGCCGTGAAGAACTGCAGGCTCCCGCCCTCAGCCCTTTCTCGGCAAGTTATCGGGTGTCGAGAGCGGCCGGGAGACTCCGAATGCCGGCGGAAAGGTTCTCTGCCCGCTCCTGACGAGGAGCCTTCGGCCGCGGGAAGGTCGGCGGCGTCCTTCCCGGACTCGTGAGTAATAAGCCGCGGTTCGCGGGCCGGCAGGGCAGGGCAGGGGAGGGGAGGGGGGGGGGGGAATAGCGCCTGGTAGCCCGGCGGCTCCGGCGTCGCCGTTGCTAGCGGGGCCCCGAGGTCCATGTGAAGCCTCAGCTGCCTGTCGGGAGCTTTGTTTTGGTGTGTTTACCTGGCAAAAGCAGCGAGGGAGGCCTCAAAGAAGAATTTTCGTGCCTAGGTGGGTAAGCTGCGACCCCAGCTGTCTTTGCCTTGCTTTGCCGCTTAGTGTCGTAACGGCGACTTGGGAGCCCGCGATAAAAACCGTTCCGGGGCCGAAGGGAGGCCCTGCGTTTGCCCCGCTTGGGAAACCGTCGTTAAAGCTTGGGGGGGGGGGCCGAGCTCCGAAAGGAGACTCTGCCGGTGACCTCGGTGGTCCGATTCGTTTGCAGGCTGACGTTCCGAGGGCCGGCGAGCGGAAGAGGAGCAGCTCAGCCCGTTCGGTTGATTTCGGCGATCCTGTTTTAAGGAAGCGCGTAAGTGCAGACGGGGTCTGGGAGGCTTTTCGCCCGAGACGGGAAAGAGCGAGGAAGACTGGAGAGCGTGGAAAAACTAGGTGCCGCGGGTACTGAAGCTGTTAAGGGCTGAGAGAATTTGGGCTTAAGCATCTGAAAGGGGCTGCTAACGCGCAAGGAGCGGTAAAATACCATCGCTGGACAGCAGGCTCCTTTCCGGCCCTCCGTCCCCCTCTGCAGCCTTCTCGTTCTGTTTGTTTCTGTTCCTCTTTTCTGGCTGGGCTGTGCAGCGATCCCGGAAGGACGTGTCTTTTGAGGTGTGCCTTTGCGAAGGTGGTTCGGCTGCCTGGGGGGATGGATCAAAGCCTTTGAGGCTCCCTCCGATCTGTTTCATTTCCTTTTGAATTTCTTCCTTTCTTTGCTTTCTCCTAGGGCGTCTGTCAGCTAACGAGTAAAGAAGATGGAACGGCCTGTCCGCAGAGGAGAACTGACGCACGGTAAACGTGAATACGCTAGACCTCCGCTACGTCACGGGCGTTTGTTTACGTCCGTGCGTTCCAATCTCTAGTTGCGCATTCGGGACGCGGCATCTGCCCGCTATCCGACTCCTCCGTGTAGCGTAGAAGGCGCTGTACAGCTGCCGGTCTCTCCGGGAGGTTGTTAGTGAGAAGGAGAACGGTGTATTCCAGCTCGCGACCGCCAAACGGGCTCCTTTAGGTCCGCTTTCAGACTTGGGGCCTACTTCATCGGTCTGCTTGGACGTGGTTTCTTGGGGGGAACGCTAGTGCTTTCCCTGTGCTTTTCCTGCGTCGAAACCGGTAGTTTATAGGCCAGAGCGGTTATGCCGTACCTTCCTTTGAGAGGCGTTTCGTCCGCGTCTCGGGCTTCGGGGAAAATCAATTGGACGGAATTGCCGAAGGCGCGCCTTGAAATAGGCGGTAAATCTAGAAGCGTGTCTGAATCGCGAGGGGCTCGTAACTTGGTCTTTGTCCTCAACGTCTGCTTTTCTTTCGCTCTTATTGCAGGCTTCCCTCCAACGATCGGCGTCGCTGCGGCGTCTCGTGTTTCACGGGCAGCGGTCTCTGCTCAGTAAGGACGTGAGAACTCCTGCGCTCCCGGAGAGCCCGGGATCCCTGCTCCGGGCTGGTCATTTTAGGCCTTTGTGCGGAGCGTTCTTTCTAGCTACGCGCCCCGCGTGAGCCTCTCCTTCGGCCGTTTTCCCAAGGCGGCGGAAACGCTTCTGGGAAACGCCGTCGTTTCCGAAACGTTTCGCCGTGTCCTTGCCGGTAGGGGATACCGTGAGAGCGGGCAGAGGCGGCCGACGTCTGTGCGAGGAAAGAAGCGTGGCGCAAAGAAGGGACCTCTTTGGCCCGCCTGGTCCGCTTTAGAGAGTTTTCTTTTGGACCCGAAGATCGGGTCTGCGAGTGCCGCGCTCAGCGCACGCGTTTGGTTCCCCCCCCCCCCCCCGTTCTTTTAGCAAGACCGTGCGTGTCCTCGAGCTGTTTGTCCCGAGGGGGGAGTCGCTGCGGGAATTGCTGGGGAGGCCCTGACGGCGGGACGTGAAAAAGACGCCTTTGACCGCGTGCGTGCGGCCGAAGGAACGTCAGCCCAAGAATCCGAAGAAGACATGCCGCGTGCCAGCATCTCGTACCGTTTAATAATAAAAACCGAGCAGTCTGTCAAGCAAATAGCGCGGCTTGCTTTGGGCTGTTTATTTTGTTTAACGATCAGTAAAGGCGAGAGGTCGAAAGTTCTAAAGAAGAACGGCTGCTTCTTGGAACGCTTGCAAATTGTCCCGTTAAGTAGGTGGGTGGTTTTTTTGTTTTCGTTTTGTTTTTTTAAGTGCAGCCTCTGACTCTTTTTTGTCTGTGGAGTATTTTGCAACGATGTTCAAAGGAAAGCGCTGTTACTGAAGCCTCTAGGAGCAGCGGCTCGAGCACGACACGCGGCGACGCTGCGCCTCGCAGCAGGCGCTGTAAATAAGGGCAGATGAGCCGAGGCGAGGGTGGTGAAATGTCTGCAAAGGGCGGGCGGGGGGGCTCTGCAGCGGTGTGCGCGTGCCGGGGGCGGCCGCGCGCCCTGCTGCCCTCGGGGCGTCAAAAAAGCAGTACGGCACGGAAAGGGGGGCGCGCAGGCGCACGGCGGCCGGCCGCGCGCCCTGCTGCCCTCGGGGCGTCCAAAAAGCGGTACGGCACGATAAAGGGGGGCGCGCATGCGCACTGGGTTCCGCCGTGCTCACTGCTGCCACCCTGTGTCCAAAAATCGGTACTGCACCCTGTGGGGGGGGCGCGCGTGCGCACAGCGTTCCGCCGCGCTCACTGCTGCCACCCTGTGTCCAAAAAGCGGTACTGCACCCGGTGGGGGGGGCGCGCGTGCGCACTGGGTTCCTCCGTGCTCACTGCTGCCACCCTGTGTCCAAAAATCGGTACTGCACCCTGTGGGGGGGCTCGTGTGCGCACTGGGTTCCGCCGTGCTCACTGCTGCCACCCTGTGTCCAAAAAGCGGTACTGCACCCGGTGGGGGGGGCGCGCACGCGCACAGCGTTCCGCCGCGCTCACTGCTGCCACCCTGTGTCCAAAAAGCGGTACTGCACCCGGTGGGGGGGGCGCGCATGCGCAGACAGCCGGCGCGCACATGCTCAGTGCCGGTCGCCATGTTTGCTGCTGCTCTCCGCCGTTTCGGTAACGGGTAAGCGAATGGAGCGTGCTCGTCGCCCCTTCCCGGTGCTCTTGGAGCGGCCACGGGCTCGGGCAGCCTCGGGGCGCTCGCTGGGAGTCCCGGGCTGCCGCGGCGGGCTGCGGTTCGCACGCGTGAGCCGCCCGGCTGCAGCGCCGCGGCGCGAGCATGCCATTGCGGGTCTCGCCTCCCTTCGTGCTCCCCCCCGCCCCTCGGGCTCCCCGGCTCGCCCCCGCCCCTCGGGATTCCCCGCTCCACCCGCCCCTCGCGCTCCCCCCCGCTTCTCGGGCTCCCCTCGCGCTCCCCCCCACCCCCGCGCTCCCCCCTGCTTCTCGGGCTCCCCTCGCGCTCCCCCCCCGCTCCTCGGGCTCCCCCTGCTCCCCTCGCGCTCCGCCCCGCCCCTCGCGCTCCCCTCGCGCTCCCCCTGCTCCCCTCGCGCTCCCCCTGCTCCCCTCGCGCTCCCCCTGCTCCCCTCGCGCTCCGCCCCGCCCCTCGGGCTCCCCCTGCTCCCCTCGCGCTCCCCCCTGCTTCTCGGGCTCCCCTCGTGCTCCCCCCCGCTCCTCGGGCCCCCCTGCTCCCCTCGTGCTCCCCCCCCGCCTCTCGCGCTCCCCTCGCACTCCGCCCCGCCCCTCGGGCTCCCCTCGCTCCCCCCCGCCCCTCGGGCTCCCTCTGCTCCCCTCCCGCTCCCCTCGCTCCCCCCCGCCCCTCCCGCTCCCCTCGCTCCCCCCCCCCCGCGCTGTCCGAGCCGGCACGTGCGCGGTGCTCAAGCGTCACTGCCGCCGCAGTCCGTTGGCGAGCGGCGCATGCGCGGCGGCGGGGAAGCAAGATGGCGGCGAGCAGGGAGGGCGTTTTCGCTCGGCGGCGGCGGCGGGTGAGTGCGGAGGTGGCGTGGAGTGAAGGATGTGGGGCCCCCGGGTGAGGCGAACGCATAGGTTCGGGGGGCGTCGGGCTGCATCCTGCCCGCTGCGGCCGTCGCTGCGTGGAGGCGGCGGTGCGGGGCGAGTGGGGGGGCGGGCTGGGACCCGGCGCCGCGCCGGGAGCGCGGGTGTGACTTTGCGTTTTGCGTGCGCGGCGTTTAGGGCGCCAGTTCGTTGGCAGCGCGGGCCGGGGCACGCGCTCGCCCCTGCGGAGGCGGCGCGGCGGAGCGGAGCGGGGGGGCAGGCGGGCCCCGGAGCAGGGTTGCGGCGCGGCGTCGGCCCTGTAGCGTTTCCAAACGGCTTACCCCGTAACGTACGATGCAAAGCGGTGTATTAAGACCTTTCCTTTGAGGGAAAGAAGGAAAAAGAAAGAAAGGGGGGAAAGAAAAAAAAAAAAACCACGGGAAAGAGAAAAAGAACGCGTGTAAATCGAAGTGTTTTGTTGGAAGCGAAATGCAATTTTCTGTCTTTGTTACAGAGGCGGAACCGACAATAGCAAATGCTGACAAAGAGCAAAGCCGGACGAGCGAGCGGTTTTTTGCGTTTACTCCCGAAGGGGCGGGCTGAAAGGAGGAAGCAAAAATGCAGCAGCGGACCCTCGATCTCCCCAGAAGCTGCGACAGTAGGAGGCGTTCTGGCCCGGGTAACCAAGGTAACTCTTGATGCGGAACGTTCGTTCTTTCGGCCTCCCTCCCGGAGGCAGCACTGAGGACTAAGCGACCCGTTGCTGCCCTGCGCCTCTTGTTAACCGTAGCTGCCTTAGTTTTGCTTCGGTCGTTTGTATTTTGTTTTGTTATCGTACACGCGTACGTAGAAAAGGAAAGATAGGATATTTAATTTTTAGATTCGTTGCCACGGCTGAAGCTGAAGAGACAGAAAAACGTAAGCGAGCCGAAGTAATAAAATTAAAGGGAACCGAGCGAGAGCCGTCTCCGTCGCCCCGAAAGGGAAAGCCCGTTCCTCCCGGTGAGGAAGGTTCGCCGGTAATAGCGATCGGAATAACAGATGAGCGACATCTAACGGAAGGTGCGTACGCGTTACGGAAAGGACGCTGCGTCCATCCGTTTCCGTGCGCGTGACTCTCTGCATCTGTGAAGCGTCGTGCTTTAAGAGCTCCAAGACGGCAAATTCCCGTCTTCGGGGAACGGCGGTCAGGTGGCCAGAGAGAGAGGGAGAGGCAAGCGTGCGAATTGTAAAACGAAGAGGAAGGCTCATTTAGCGCGACCCCAGGTTAATTGCCTGGCAATGGTATTTGGGGCAGCAGAAAGACGGCAGCTCGAAGAAAAGGTAAAGCCTTGCGGAATTAGGACTCCTTCCTTCTCGTGTAGTAGATCCGCTTTTGTGCTTAGAAACAACTTTGGATTGTTAATTTCTGCTGAGCTTTGAATACGTCACGTCACGGACTCTTAGGCGACACGGGGGAGTTCAGCTGCGCAGCCTGCCAGAGGAACGTCGCCCACGAGGCCTCGCTAGCCTTGAGGAGCTGTAGGCGCCGATGCACGTGGCTCGTTCTGTCGGGCGCGAAGAGGTTTGCTTTGGCTGCCGAAATTTCAGCTTGGCTTTGCGCCCTGTAGCGGTGGTATTTTTGTATTTCTAAATTGTGTTAATGCTAGGCGTTCGGCACATCGGGGAACGACTGTGTGCTGCCGTGAAGAACTGCAGGCTCCCGCCCTCAGCCCTTTCTCGGCAAGTTATCGGGTGTCGAGAGCGGCCGGGAGACTCCGAATGCCGGCGGAAAGGTTCTCTGCCCGCTCCTGACGAGGAGCCTTCGGCCGCGGGAAGGTCGGCGGCGTCCTTCCCGGACTCGTGAGTAATAAGCCGCGGTTCGCGGGCCGGCAGGGCAGGGGAGGGGAGGGGAGGGGGGGGGGGAATAGCGCCTGGTAGCCCGGCGGCTCCGGCGTCGCCGTTGCTAGCGGGGCCCCGAGGTCCATGTGAAGCCTCAGCTGCCTGTCGGGAGCTTTGTTTTGGTGTGTTTACCTGGCAAAAGCAGCGAGGGAGGCCTCAAAGAAGAATTTTCGTGCCTAGGTGGGTAAGCTGCGACCCCAGCTGTCTTTGCCTTGCTTTGCCGCTTAGTGTCGTAACGGCGACTTGGGAGCCCGCGATAAAAACCGTTCCGGGGCCGAAGGGAGGCCCTGCGTTTGCCCCGCTTGGGAAACCGTCGTTAAAGCTTGGGGGGGGGGGCCGAGCTCCGAAAGGAGACTCTGCCGGTGACCTCGGTGGTCCGATTCGTTTGCAGGCTGACGTTCCGAGGGCCGGCGAGCGGAAGAGGAGCAGCTCAGCCCGTTCGGTTGATTTCGGCGATCCTGTTTTAAGGAAGCGCGTAAGTGCAGACGGGGTCTGGGAGGCTTTTCGCCCGAGACGGGAAAGAGCGAGGAAGACTGGAGAGCGTGGAAAAACTAGGTGCCGCGGGTACTGAAGCTGTTAAGGGCTGAGAGAATTTGGGCTTAAGCATCTGAAAGGGGCTGCTAACGCGCAAGGAGCGGTAAAATACCATCGCTGGACAGCAGGCTCCTTTCCGGCCCTCCGTCCCCCTCTGCAGCCTTCTCGTTCTGTTTGTTTCTGTTCCTCTTTTCTGGCTGGGCTGTGCAGCGATCCCGGAAGGACGTGTCTTTTGAGGTGTGCCTTTGCGAAGGTGGTTCGGCTGCCTGGGGGGATGGATCAAAGCCTTTGAGGCTCCCTCCGATCTGTTTCATTTCCTTTTGAATTTCTTCCTTTCTTTGCTTTCTCCTAGGGCGTCTGTCAGCTAACGAGTAAAGAAGATGGAACGGCCTGTCCGCAGAGGAGAACTGACGCACGGTAAACGTGAATACGCTAGACCTCCGCTACGTCACGGGCGTTTGTTTACGTCCGTGCGTTCCAATCTCTAGTTGCGCATTCGGGACGCGGCATCTGCCCGCTATCCGACTCCTCCGTGTAGCGTAGAAGGCGCTGTACAGCTGCCGGTCTCTCCGGGAGGTTGTTAGTGAGAAGGAGAACGGTGTATTCCAGCTCGCGACCGCCAAACGGGCTCCTTTAGGTCCGCTTTCAGACTTGGGGCCTACTTCATCGGTCCGCTTGGACGTGGTTTCTTGGGGGGAACGCTAGTGCTTTCCCTGTGCTTTTCCTGCGTCGAAACCGGTAGTTTATAGGCCAGAGCGGTTATGCCGTACCTTCCTTTGAGAGGCGTTTCGTCCGCGTCTCGGGCTTCGGGGAAAATCAATTGGACGGAATTGCCGAAGGCGCGCCTTGAAATAGGCGGTAAATCTAGAAGCGTGTCTGAATCGCGAGGGGCTCGTAACTTGGTCTTTGTCCTCAACGTCTGCTTTTCTTTCGCTCTTATTGCAGGCTTCCCTCCAACGATCGGCGTCGCTGCGGCGTCTCGTGTTTCACGGGCAGCGGTCTCTGCTCAGTAAGGACGTGAGAACTCCTGCGCTCCCGGAGAGCCCGGGATCCCTGCTCCGGGCTGGTCATTTTAGGCCTTTGTGCGGAGCGTTCTTTCTAGCTACGCGCCCCGCGTGAGCCTCTCCTTCGGCCGTTTTCCCAAGGCGGCGGAAACGCTTCTGGGAAACGCCGTCGTTTCCGAAACGTTTCGCCGTGTCCTTGCCGGTAGGGGATACCGTGAGAGCGGGCAGAGGCGGCCGACGTCTGTGCGAGGAAAGAAGCGTGGCGCAAAGAAGGGACCTCTTTGGCCCGCCTGGTCCGCTTTAGAGAGTTTTCTTTTGGACCCGAAGATCGGGTCTGCGAGTGCCGCGCTCAGCGCACGCGTTTGTTCCCCCCCCCCCCCCCGTTCTTTTAGCAAGACCGTGCGTGTCCTCGAGCTGTTTGTCCCGAGGGGGCAGTCGCTGCGGGAATTGCTGGGGAGGCCCTGACGGCGGGACGTGAAAAAGACGCATTTGACCGCGTGCGTGCGGCCGAAGGAACGTCGGCCCAAGAATCCGAAGAAGACATGCCGCGTGCCAGCATCTCGTACCGTTTAATAATAAAAACCGAGCAGTCTGTCAAGCAAATAGCGCGGCTTGCTTTGGGCTGTTTATTTTGTTTAACGATCAGTAAAGGCGAGAGGTCGAAAGTTCTAAAGAAGAACGGCTGCTTCTTGGAACGCTTGCAAATTGTCCCGTTAAGTAGGTGGGTGGTTTTTTTGTTTTTGTTTTGTTTTTTTAAGTGCAGCCTCTGACTCTTTTTTGTCTGTGGAGTATTTTGCAACGATGTTCAAAGGAAAGCGCTGTTACTGAAGCCTCTAGGAGCAGCGGCTCGAGCACGACACGCGGCGACGCTGCGCCTCGCAGCAGGCGCTGTAAATAAGGGCAGATGAGCCGAGGCGAGGGTGGTGAAATGTCTGCAAAGGGCGGGCGGGGGGGCTCTGCAGCGGTGTGCGCGTGCCGGGGGCGGCCGCGCGCCCTGCTGCCCTCGGGGCGTCAAAAAAGCAGTACGGCACGGAAAGGGGGGCGCGCAGGCGCACGGCGGCCGGCCGCGCGCCCTGCTGCCCTCGGGGCGTCCAAAAAGCGGTACGGCACGATAAAGGGGGGCGCGCATGCGCACTGGGTTCCGCCGTGCTCACTGCTGCCACCCTGTGTCCAAAAATCGGTACTGCACCCTGTGGGGGGGGCGCGCGTGCGCACAGCGTTCCGCCGCGCTCACTGCTGCCACCCTGTGTCCAAAAATCGGTACTGCACCCTGTGGGGGGGCTCGTGTGCGCACTGGGTTCCGCCGTGCTCACTGCTGCCACCCTGTGTCCAAAAAGCGGTACTGCACCCGGTGGGGGGGGCGCGCACGCGCACAGCGTTCCGCCGCGCTCACTGCTGCCACCCTGTGTCCAAAAAGCGGTACTGCACCCGGTGGGGGGGGCGCGCATGCGCAGACAGCCGGCGCGCACATGCTCAGTGCCGGTCGCCATGTTTGCTGCTGCTCTCCGCCGTTTCGGTAACGGGTAAGCGAATGGAGCGTGCTCGTCGCCCCTTCCCGGTGCTCTTGGAGCGGCCACGGGCTCGGGCAGCCTCGGGGCGCTCGCTGGGAGTCCCGGGCTGCCACGGCGGGCTGCGGTTCGCACGCGTGAGCCGCCCGGCTGCAGCGCCGCGGCGCGAGCATGCCATTGCGGGTCTCGCCTCCCTTCGTGCTCCCCCCCGCCCCTCGGGCTCCCCGGCTCCCCCCCGCCCCTCGGGATTCCCCGCTCCACCCGCCCCTCGCGCTCCCCCCCCGCTCCTCGGGCTCCCCCTGCTCCCCTCGCGCTCCCCCCCGCTTCTCGGGCTCCCCTCGCGCTCCCCCTGCTCCCCTCGCGCTCCCCCTGCTCCCCTCGCGCTCCCCCTGCTCCCCTCGCGCTCCGCCCCGCCCCTCGGGCTCCCCCTGCTCCCCTCGCGCTCCCCCCCGCTTCTCGGGCTCCCCTCGCGCTCCCCCCCGCTTCTCGGGCTCCCCCCTGCTTCTCAGGCTCTTCTCACGCTCCCCCCCGCTCCTCGGGCTCCCCTTGCTCCCCTCGCGCTCTGCCCCGCCCCTCGCACTCCCCCTGCTCCCCTCGCGCTCCCCCCCGCTTCTCGGGCTCCCCCCTGCTTCTCAGGCTTCTCTCGGGCTCCCCTTGCTCCCCTCGCGCTCCGCCCCGCCCCTCGCGCTCCCCCTGGTCCCCTCGCGCTCCCCCCCGCCCCCGCGCTCCCCCCCCGCTTCTCGGGCTCCCCTCGTGCTCCCCCCCGCTCCTCGGGCCCCCCTGCTCCCCTCACGCTCCCCCCCCGCCTCTCGCGCTCCCCTCGCACTCCGCCCCGCCCCTCGGGCTCCCCTCGCTCCCCCCCGCCCCTCGGGCTCCCTCTGCTCCCCTCCCGCTCCCCTCGCTCCCCCCCGCCCCTCCCGCTCCCCTCGCTCCCCCCCCCCCGCGCTGTCCGAGCCGGCACGTGCGCGGTGCTCAAGCGTCACTGCCGCCGCAGTCCGTTGGCGAGCGGCGCATGCGCGGCGGCGGGGAAGCAAGATGGCGGCGAGCAGGGAGGGCGTTTTCGCTCGGCGGCGGCGGCGGGTGAGTGCGGAGGTGGCGTGGAGTGAAGGATGTGGGGCCCCCGGGTGAGGCGAACGCATAGGTTCGGGGGGCGTCGGGCTGCATCCTGCCCGCTGCGGCCGTCGCTGCGTGGAGGCGGCGGTGCGGGGCGAGTGGGGGGGCGGGCTGGGACCCGGCGCCGCGCCGGGAGCGCGGGTGTGACTTTGCGTTTTGCGTGCGCGGCGTTTAGGGCGCCAGTTCGTTGGCAGCGCGGGCCGGGGCACGCGCTCGCCCCTGCGGAGGCGGCGCGGCGGAGCGGAGCGGGGGGGCAGGCGGGCCCCGGAGCAGGGTTGCGGCGCGGCGTCGGCCCTGTAGCGTTTCCAAACGGCTTACCCCGTAACGTACGATGCAAAGCGGTGTATTAAGACCTTTCCTTTGAGGGAAAGAAGGAAAAAGAAAGAAAGGGGGGAAAGAAAAAAAAAAAAACCACGGGAAAGAGAAAAAGAACGCGTGTAAATCGAAGTGTTTTGTTGGAAGCGAAATGCAATTTTCTGTCTTTGTTACAGAGGCGGAACCGACAATAGCAAATGCTGACAAAGAGCAAAGCCGGACGAGCGAGCGGTTTTTTGCGTTTACTCCCGAAGGGGCGGGCTGAAAGGAGGAAGCAAAAATGCAGCAGCGGACCCTCGATCTCCCCAGAAGCTGCGACAGTAGGAGGCGTTCTGGCCCGGGTAACCAAGGTAACTCTTGATGCGGAACGTTCGTTCTTTCGGCCTCCCTCCCGGAGGCAGCGCTGAGGACTAAGCGACCCGTTGCTGCCCTGCGCCTCTTGTTAACCGTAGCTGCCTTAGTTTTGCTTCGGTCGTTTGTATTTTGTTTTGTTATCGTACACGCGTACGTAGAAAAGGAAAGATAGGATATTTAATTTTTAGATTCGTTGCCACGGCTGAAGCTGAAGAGACAGAAAAACGTAAGCGAGCCGAAGTAATAAAATTAAAGGGAACCGAGCGAGAGCCGTCTCCGTCGCCCCGAAAGGGAAAGCCCGTTCCTCCCGGTGAGGAAGGTTCGCCGGTAATAGCGATCGGAATAACAGATGAGCGACATCTAACGGAAGGTGCGTACGCGTTACGGAAAGGACGCTGCGTCCATCCGTTTCCGTGCGCGTGACTCTCTGCATCTGTGAAGCGTCGTGCTTTAAGAGCTCCAAGACGGCAAATTCCCGTCTTCGGGGAACGGCGGTCAGGTGGCCAGAGAGAGAGGGAGAGGCAAGCGTGCGAATTGTAAAACGAAGAGGAAGGCTCATTTAGCGCGACCCCAGGTTAATTGCCTGGCAATGGTATTTGGGGCAGCAGAAAGACGGCAGCTCGAAGAAAAGGTAAAGCCTTGCGGAATTAGGACTCCTTCCTTCTCGTGTAGTAGATCCGCTTTTGTGCTTAGAAACAACTTTGGATTGTTAATTTCTGCTGAGCTTTGAATACGTCACGTCACGGACTCTTAGGCGACACGGGGGAGTTCAGCTGCGCAGCCTGCCAGAGGAACGTCGCCCACGAGGCCTCGCTAGCCTTGAGGAGCTGTAGGCGCCGATGCACGTGGCTCGTTCTGTCGGGCGCGAAGAGGTTTGCTTTGGCTGCCGAAATTTCAGCTTGGCTTTGCGCCCTGTAGCGGTGGTATTTTTGTATTTCTAAATTGTGTTAATGCTAGGCGTTCGGCACATCGGGGAACGACTGTGTGCTGCCGTGAAGAACTGCAGGCTCCCGCCCTCAGCCCTTTCTCGGCAAGTTATCGGGTGTCGAGAGCGGCCGGGAGACTCCGAATGCCGGCGGAAAGGTTCTCTGCCCGCTCCTGACGAGGAGCCTTCGGCCGCGGGAAGGTCGGCGGCGTCCTTCCCGGACTCGTGAGTAATAAGCCGCGGTTCGCGGGCCGGCAGGGCAGGGGAGGGGAGGGGAGGGGGGGGGGGAATAGCGCCTGGTAGCCCGGCGGCTCCGGCGTCGCCGTTGCTAGCGGGGCCCCGAGGTCCATGTGAAGCCTCAGCTGCCTGTCGGGAGCTTTGTTTTGGTGTGTTTACCTGGCAAAAGCAGCGAGGGAGGCCTCAAAGAAGAATTTTCGTGCCTAGGTGGGTAAGCTGCGACCCCAGCTGTCTTTGCCTTGCTTTGCCGCTTAGTGTCGTAACGGCGACTTGGGAGCCCGCGATAAAAACCGTTCCGGGGCCGAAGGGAGGCCCTGCGTTTGCCCCGCTTGGGAAACCGTCGTTAAAGCTTGGGGGGGGGGGCCGAGCTCCGAAAGGAGACTCTGCCGGTGACCTCGGTGGTCCGATTCGTTTGCAGGCTGACGTTCCGAGGGCCGGCGAGCGGAAGAGGAGCAGCTCAGCCCGTTCGGTTGATTTCGGCGATCCTGTTTTAAG
This sequence comes from Apteryx mantelli, assembly GCF_036417845.1. NCBI lineage: Eukaryota > Metazoa > Chordata > Aves > Apterygiformes > Apterygidae > Apteryx > Apteryx mantelli. The sequence continues at coordinate 19,256 of NW_027118604.1, read as the reverse complement.
GAAGCGCGTAAGTGCAGACGGGGTCTGGGAGGCTTTTCGCCCGAGACGGGAAAGAGCGAGGAAGACTGGAGAGCGTGGAAAAACTAGGTGCCGCGGGTACTGAAGCTGTTAAGGGCTGAGAGAATTTGGGCTTAAGCATCTGAAAGGGGCTGCTAACGCGCAAGGAGCGGTAAAATACCATCGCTGGACAGCAGGCTCCTTTCCGGCCCTCCGTCCCCCTCTGCAGCCTTCTCGTTCTGTTTGTTTCTGTTCCTCTTTTCTGGCTGGGCTGTGCAGCGATCCCGGAAGGACGTGTCTTTTGAGGTGTGCCTTTGCGAAGGTGGTTCGGCTGCCTGGGGGGATGGATCAAAGCCTTTGAGGCTCCCTCCGATCTGTTTCATTTCCTTTTGAATTTCTTCCTTTCTTTGCTTTCTCCTAGGGCGTCTGTCAGCTAACGAGTAAAGAAGATGGAACGGCCTGTCCGCAGAGGAGAACTGACGCACGGTAAACGTGAATACGCTAGACCTCCGCTACGTCACGGGCGTTTGTTTACGTCCGTGCGTTCCAATCTCTAGTTGCGCATTCGGGACGCGGCATCTGCCCGCTATCCGACTCCTCCGTGTAGCGTAGAAGGCGCTGTACAGCTGCCGGTCTCTCCGGGAGGTTGTTAGTGAGAAGGAGAACGGTGTATTCCAGCTCGCGACCGCCAAACGGGCTCCTTTAGGTCCGCTTTCAGACTTGGGGCCTACTTCATCGGTCCGCTTGGACGTGGTTTCTTGGGGGGAACGCTAGTGCTTTCCCTGTGCTTTTCCTGCGTCGAAACCGGTAGTTTATAGGCCAGAGCGGTTATGCCGTACCTTCCTTTGAGAGGCGTTTCGTCCGCGTCTCGGGCTTCGGGGAAAATCAATTGGACGGAATTGCCGAAGGCGCGCCTTGAAATAGGCGGTAAATCTAGAAGCGTGTCTGAATCGCGAGGGGCTCGTAACTTGGTCTTTGTCCTCAACGTCTGCTTTTCTTTCGCTCTTATTGCAGGCTTCCCTCCAACGATCGGCGTCGCTGCGGCGTCTCGTGTTTCACGGGCAGCGGTCTCTGCTCAGTAAGGACGTGAGAACTCCTGCGCTCCCGGAGAGCCCGGGATCCCTGCTCCGGGCTGGTCATTTTAGGCCTTTGTGCGGAGCGTTCTTTCTAGCTACGCGCCCCGCGTGAGCCTCTCCTTCGGCCGTTTTCCCAAGGCGGCGGAAACGCTTCTGGGAAACGCCGTCGTTTCCGAAACGTTTCGCCGTGTCCTTGCCGGTAGGGGATACCGTGAGAGCGGGCAGAGGCGGCCGACGTCTGTGCGAGGAAAGAAGCGTGGCGCAAAGAAGGGACCTCTTTGGCCCGCCTGGTCCGCTTTAGAGAGTTTTCTTTTGGACCCGAAGATCGGGTCTGCGAGTGCCGCGCTCAGCGCACGCGTTTGTTCCCCCCCCCCCCCCCGTTCTTTTAGCAAGACCGTGCGTGTCCTCGAGCTGTTTGTCCCGAGGGGGCAGTCGCTGCGGGAATTGCTGGGGAGGCCCTGACGGCGGGACGTGAAAAAGACGCATTTGACCGCGTGCGTGCGGCCGAAGGAACGTCGGCCCAAGAATCCGAAGAAGACATGCCGCGTGCCAGCATCTCGTACCGTTTAATAATAAAAACCGAGCAGTCTGTCAAGCAAATAGCGCGGCTTGCTTTGGGCTGTTTATTTTGTTTAACGATCAGTAAAGGCGAGAGGTCGAAAGTTCTAAAGAAGAACGGCTGCTTCTTGGAACGCTTGCAAATTGTCCCGTTAAGTAGGTGGGTGGTTTTTTTGTTTTTGTTTTGTTTTTTTAAGTGCAGCCTCTGACTCTTTTTTGTCTGTGGAGTATTTTGCAACGATGTTCAAAGGAAAGCGCTGTTACTGAAGCCTCTAGGAGCAGCGGCTCGAGCACGACACGCGGCGACGCTGCGCCTCGCAGCAGGCGCTGTAAATAAGGGCAGATGAGCCGAGGCGAGGGTGGTGAAATGTCTGCAAAGGGCGGGCGGGGGGGCTCTGCAGCGGTGTGCGCGTGCCGGGGGCGGCCGCGCGCCCTGCTGCCCTCGGGGCGTCAAAAAAGCAGTACGGCACGGAAAGGGGGGCGCGCAGGCGCACGGCGGCCGGCCGCGCGCCCTGCTGCCCTCGGGGCGTCCAAAAAGCGGTACGGCACGATAAAGGGGGGCGCGCATGCGCACTGGGTTCCGCCGTGCTCACTGCTGCCACCCTGTGTCCAAAAATCGGTACTGCACCCTGTGGGGGGGGCGCGCGTGCGCACAGCGTTCCGCCGCGCTCACTGCTGCCACCCTGTGTCCAAAAATCGGTACTGCACCCTGTGGGGGGGCTCGTGTGCGCACTGGGTTCCGCCGTGCTCACTGCTGCCACCCTGTGTCCAAAAAGCGGTACTGCACCCGGTGGGGGGGGCGCGCACGCGCACAGCGTTCCGCCGCGCTCACTGCTGCCACCCTGTGTCCAAAAAGCGGTACTGCACCCGGTGGGGGGGGCGCGCATGCGCAGACAGCCGGCGCGCACATGCTCAGTGCCGGTCGCCATGTTTGCTGCTGCTCTCCGCCGTTTCGGTAACGGGTAAGCGAATGGAGCGTGCTCGTCGCCCCTTCCCGGTGCTCTTGGAGCGGCCACGGGCTCGGGCAGCCTCGGGGCGCTCGCTGGGAGTCCCGGGCTGCCACGGCGGGCTGCGGTTCGCACGCGTGAGCCGCCCGGCTGCAGCGCCGCGGCGCGAGCATGCCATTGCGGGTCTCGCCTCCCTTCGTGCTCCCCCCCGCCCCTCGGGCTCCCCGGCTCCCCCCCGCCCCTCGGGATTCCCCGCTCCACCCGCCCCTCGCGCTCCCCCCCCGCTCCTCGGGCTCCCCCTGCTCCCCTCGCGCTCCCCCCCGCTTCTCGGGCTCCCCTCGCGCTCCCCCTGCTCCCCTCGCGCTCCCCCTGCTCCCCTCGCGCTCCCCCTGCTCCCCTCGCGCTCCGCCCCGCCCCTCGGGCTCCCCCTGCTCCCCTCGCGCTCCCCCCCGCTTCTCGGGCTCCCCTCGCGCTCCCCCCCGCTTCTCGGGCTCCCCCCTGCTTCTCAGGCTCTTCTCACGCTCCCCCCCGCTCCTCGGGCTCCCCTTGCTCCCCTCGCGCTCTGCCCCGCCCCTCGCACTCCCCCTGCTCCCCTCGCGCTCCCCCCCGCTTCTCGGGCTCCCCCCTGCTTCTCAGGCTTCTCTCGGGCTCCCCTTGCTCCCCTCGCGCTCCGCCCCGCCCCTCGCGCTCCCCCTGGTCCCCTCGCGCTCCCCCCCGCCCCCGCGCTCCCCCCCCGCTTCTCGGGCTCCCCTCGTGCTCCCCCCCGCTCCTCGGGCCCCCCTGCTCCCCTCACGCTCCCCCCCCGCCTCTCGCGCTCCCCTCGCACTCCGCCCCGCCCCTCGGGCTCCCCTCGCTCCCCCCCGCCCCTCGGGCTCCCTCTGCTCCCCTCCCGCTCCCCTCGCTCCCCCCCGCCCCTCCCGCTCCCCTCGCTCCCCCCCCCCCGCGCTGTCCGAGCCGGCACGTGCGCGGTGCTCAAGCGTCACTGCCGCCGCAGTCCGTTGGCGAGCGGCGCATGCGCGGCGGCGGGGAAGCAAGATGGCGGCGAGCAGGGAGGGCGTTTTCGCTCGGCGGCGGCGGCGGGTGAGTGCGGAGGTGGCGTGGAGTGAAGGATGTGGGGCCCCCGGGTGAGGCGAACGCATAGGTTCGGGGGGCGTCGGGCTGCATCCTGCCCGCTGCGGCCGTCGCTGCGTGGAGGCGGCGGTGCGGGGCGAGTGGGGGGGCGGGCTGGGACCCGGCGCCGCGCCGGGAGCGCGGGTGTGACTTTGCGTTTTGCGTGCGCGGCGTTTAGGGCGCCAGTTCGTTGGCAGCGCGGGCCGGGGCACGCGCTCGCCCCTGCGGAGGCGGCGCGGCGGAGCGGAGCGGGGGGGCAGGCGGGCCCCGGAGCAGGGTTGCGGCGCGGCGTCGGCCCTGTAGCGTTTCCAAACGGCTTACCCCGTAACGTACGATGCAAAGCGGTGTATTAAGACCTTTCCTTTGAGGGAAAGAAGGAAAAAGAAAGAAAGGGGGGAAAGAAAAAAAAAAAAACCACGGGAAAGAGAAAAAGAACGCGTGTAAATCGAAGTGTTTTGTTGGAAGCGAAATGCAATTTTCTGTCTTTGTTACAGAGGCGGAACCGACAATAGCAAATGCTGACAAAGAGCAAAGCCGGACGAGCGAGCGGTTTTTTGCGTTTACTCCCGAAGGGGCGGGCTGAAAGGAGGAAGCAAAAATGCAGCAGCGGACCCTCGATCTCCCCAGAAGCTGCGACAGTAGGAGGCGTTCTGGCCCGGGTAACCAAGGTAACTCTTGATGCGGAACGTTCGTTCTTTCGGCCTCCCTCCCGGAGGCAGCGCTGAGGACTAAGCGACCCGTTGCTGCCCTGCGCCTCTTGTTAACCGTAGCTGCCTTAGTTTTGCTTCGGTCGTTTGTATTTTGTTTTGTTATCGTACACGCGTACGTAGAAAAGGAAAGATAGGATATTTAATTTTTAGATTCGTTGCCACGGCTGAAGCTGAAGAGACAGAAAAACGTAAGCGAGCCGAAGTAATAAAATTAAAGGGAACCGAGCGAGAGCCGTCTCCGTCGCCCCGAAAGGGAAAGCCCGTTCCTCCCGGTGAGGAAGGTTCGCCGGTAATAGCGATCGGAATAACAGATGAGCGACATCTAACGGAAGGTGCGTACGCGTTACGGAAAGGACGCTGCGTCCATCCGTTTCCGTGCGCGTGACTCTCTGCATCTGTGAAGCGTCGTGCTTTAAGAGCTCCAAGACGGCAAATTCCCGTCTTCGGGGAACGGCGGTCAGGTGGCCAGAGAGAGAGGGAGAGGCAAGCGTGCGAATTGTAAAACGAAGAGGAAGGCTCATTTAGCGCGACCCCAGGTTAATTGCCTGGCAATGGTATTTGGGGCAGCAGAAAGACGGCAGCTCGAAGAAAAGGTAAAGCCTTGCGGAATTAGGACTCCTTCCTTCTCGTGTAGTAGATCCGCTTTTGTGCTTAGAAACAACTTTGGATTGTTAATTTCTGCTGAGCTTTGAATACGTCACGTCACGGACTCTTAGGCGACACGGGGGAGTTCAGCTGCGCAGCCTGCCAGAGGAACGTCGCCCACGAGGCCTCGCTAGCCTTGAGGAGCTGTAGGCGCCGATGCACGTGGCTCGTTCTGTCGGGCGCGAAGAGGTTTGCTTTGGCTGCCGAAATTTCAGCTTGGCTTTGCGCCCTGTAGCGGTGGTATTTTTGTATTTCTAAATTGTGTTAATGCTAGGCGTTCGGCACATCGGGGAACGACTGTGTGCTGCCGTGAAGAACTGCAGGCTCCCGCCCTCAGCCCTTTCTCGGCAAGTTATCGGGTGTCGAGAGCGGCCGGGAGACTCCGAATGCCGGCGGAAAGGTTCTCTGCCCGCTCCTGACGAGGAGCCTTCGGCCGCGGGAAGGTCGGCGGCGTCCTTCCCGGACTCGTGAGTAATAAGCCGCGGTTCGCGGGCCGGCAGGGCAGGGGAGGGGAGGGGAGGGGGGGGGGGAATAGCGCCTGGTAGCCCGGCGGCTCCGGCGTCGCCGTTGCTAGCGGGGCCCCGAGGTCCATGTGAAGCCTCAGCTGCCTGTCGGGAGCTTTGTTTTGGTGTGTTTACCTGGCAAAAGCAGCGAGGGAGGCCTCAAAGAAGAATTTTCGTGCCTAGGTGGGTAAGCTGCGACCCCAGCTGTCTTTGCCTTGCTTTGCCGCTTAGTGTCGTAACGGCGACTTGGGAGCCCGCGATAAAAACCGTTCCGGGGCCGAAGGGAGGCCCTGCGTTTGCCCCGCTTGGGAAACCGTCGTTAAAGCTTGGGGGGGGGGGCCGAGCTCCGAAAGGAGACTCTGCCGGTGACCTCGGTGGTCCGATTCGTTTGCAGGCTGACGTTCCGAGGGCCGGCGAGCGGAAGAGGAGCAGCTCAGCCCGTTCGGTTGATTTCGGCGATCCTGTTTTAAGGAAGCGCGTAAGTGCAGACGGGGTCTGGGAGGCTTTTCGCCCGAGACGGGAAAGAGCGAGGAAGACTGGAGAGCGTGGAAAAACTAGGTGCCGCGGGTACTGAAGCTGTTAAGGGCTGAGAGAATTTGGGCTTAAGCATCTGAAAGGGGCTGCTAACGCGCAAGGAGCGGTAAAATACCATCGCTGGACAGCAGGCTCCTTTCCGGCCCTCCGTCCCCCTCTGCAGCCTTCTCGTTCTGTTTGTTTCTGTTCCTCTTTTCTGGCTGGGCTGTGCAGCGATCCCGGAAGGACGTGTCTTTTGAGGTGTGCCTTTGCGAAGGTGGTTCGGCTGCCTGGGGGGATGGATCAAAGCCTTTGAGGCTCCCTCCGATCTGTTTCATTTCCTTTTGAATTTCTTCCTTTCTTTGCTTTCTCCTAGGGCGTCTGTCAGCTAACGAGTAAAGAAGATGGAACGGCCTGTCCGCAGAGGAGAACTGACGCACGGTAAACGTGAATACGCTAGACCTCCGCTACGTCACGGGCGTTTGTTTACGTCCGTGCGTTCCAATCTCTAGTTGCGCATTCGGGACGCGGCATCTGCCCGCTATCCGACTCCTCCGTGTAGCGTAGAAGGCGCTGTACAGCTGCCGGTCTCTCCGGGAGGTTGTTAGTGAGAAGGAGAACGGTGTATTCCAGCTCGCGACCGCCAAACGGGCTCCTTTAGGTCCGCTTTCAGACTTGGGGCCTACTTCATCGGTCCGCTTGGACGTGGTTTCTTGGGGGGAACGCTAGTGCTTTCCCTGTGCTTTTCCTGCGTCGAAACCGGTAGTTTATAGGCCAGAGCGGTTATGCCGTACCTTCCTTTGAGAGGCGTTTCGTCCGCGTCTCGGGCTTCGGGGAAAATCAATTGGACGGAATTGCCGAAGGCGCGCCTTGAAATAGGCGGTAAATCTAGAAGCGTGTCTGAATCGCGAGGGGCTCGTAACTTGGTCTTTGTCCTCAACGTCTGCTTTTCTTTCGCTCTTATTGCAGGCTTCCCTCCAACGATCGGCGTCGCTGCGGCGTCTCGTGTTTCACGGGCAGCGGTCTCTGCTCAGTAAGGACGTGAGAACTCCTGCGCTCCCGGAGAGCCCGGGATCCCTGCTCCGGGCTGGTCATTTTAGGCCTTTGTGCGGAGCGTTCTTTCTAGCTACGCGCCCCGCGTGAGCCTCTCCTTCGGCCGTTTTCCCAAGGCGGCGGAAACGCTTCTGGGAAACGCCGTCGTTTCCGAAACGTTTCGCCGTGTCCTTGCCGGTAGGGGATACCGTGAGAGCGGGCAGAGGCGGCCGACGTCTGTGCGAGGAAAGAAGCGTGGCGCAAAGAAGGGACCTCTTTGGCCCGCCTGGTCCGCTTTAGAGAGTTTTCTTTTGGACCCGAAGATCGGGTCTGCGAGTGCCGCGCTCAGCGCACGCGTTTGTTCCCCCCCCCCCCCCCGTTCTTTTAGCAAGACCGTGCGTGTCCTCGAGCTGTTTGTCCCGAGGGGGCAGTCGCTGCGGGAATTGCTGGGGAGGCCCTGACGGCGGGACGTGAAAAAGACGCATTTGACCGCGTGCGTGCGGCCGAAGGAACGTCGGCCCAAGAATCCGAAGAAGACATGCCGCGTGCCAGCATCTCGTACCGTTTAATAATAAAAACCGAGCAGTCTGTCAAGCAAATAGCGCGGCTTGCTTTGGGCTGTTTATTTTGTTTAACGATCAGTAAAGGCGAGAGGTCGAAAGTTCTAAAGAAGAACGGCTGCTTCTTGGAACGCTTGCAAATTGTCCCGTTAAGTAGGTGGGTGGTTTTTTTGTTTTTGTTTTGTTTTTTTAAGTGCAGCCTCTGACTCTTTTTTGTCTGTGGAGTATTTTGCAACGATGTTCAAAGGAAAGCGCTGTTACTGAAGCCTCTAGGAGCAGCGGCTCGAGCACGACACGCGGCGACGCTGCGCCTCGCAGCAGGCGCTGTAAATAAGGGCAGATGAGCCGAGGCGAGGGTGGTGAAATGTCTGCAAAGGGCGGGCGGGGGGGCTCTGCAGCGGTGTGCGCGTGCCGGGGGCGGCCGCGCGCCCTGCTGCCCTCGGGGCGTCAAAAAAGCAGTACGGCACGGAAAGGGGGGCGCGCAGGCGCACGGCGGCCGGCCGCGCGCCCTGCTGCCCTCGGGGCGTCCAAAAAGCGGTACGGCACGATAAAGGGGGGCGCGCATGCGCACTGGGTTCCGCCGTGCTCACTGCTGCCACCCTGTGTCCAAAAATCGGTACTGCACCCTGTGGGGGGGGCGCGCGTGCGCACAGCGTTCCGCCGCGCTCACTGCTGCCACCCTGTGTCCAAAAATCGGTACTGCACCCTGTGGGGGGGCTCGTGTGCGCACTGGGTTCCGCCGTGCTCACTGCTGCCACCCTGTGTCCAAAAAGCGGTACTGCACCCGGTGGGGGGGGCGCGCACGCGCACAGCGTTCCGCCGCGCTCACTGCTGCCACCCTGTGTCCAAAAAGCGGTACTGCACCCGGTGGGGGGGGCGCGCATGCGCAGACAGCCGGCGCGCACATGCTCAGTGCCGGTCGCCATGTTTGCTGCTGCTCTCCGCCGTTTCGGTAACGGGTAAGCGAATGGAGCGTGCTCGTCGCCCCTTCCCGGTGCTCTTGGAGCGGCCACGGGCTCGGGCAGCCTCGGGGCGCTCGCTGGGAGTCCCGGGCTGCCACGGCGGGCTGCGGTTCGCACGCGTGAGCCGCCCGGCTGCAGCGCCGCGGCGCGAGCATGCCATTGCGGGTCTCGCCTCCCTTCGTGCTCCCCCCCGCCCCTCGGGCTCCCCGGCTCCCCCCCGCCCCTCGGGATTCCCCGCTCCACCCGCCCCTCGCGCTCCCCCCCCGCTCCTCGGGCTCCCCCTGCTCCCCTCGCGCTCCCCCCCGCTTCTCGGGCTCCCCTCGCGCTCCCCCTGCTCCCCTCGCGCTCCCCCTGCTCCCCTCGCGCTCCCCCTGCTCCCCTCGCGCTCCGCCCCGCCCCTCGGGCTCCCCCTGCTCCCCTCGCGCTCCCCCCCGCTTCTCGGGCTCCCCTCGCGCTCCCCCCCGCTTCTCGGGCTCCCCCCTGCTTCTCAGGCTCTTCTCACGCTCCCCCCCGCTCCTCGGGCTCCCCTTGCTCCCCTCGCGCTCTGCCCCGCCCCTCGCACTCCCCCTGCTCCCCTCGCGCTCCCCCCCGCTTCTCGGGCTCCCCCCTGCTTCTCAGGCTTCTCTCGGGCTCCCCTTGCTCCCCTCGCGCTCCGCCCCGCCCCTCGCGCTCCCCCTGGTCCCCTCGCGCTCCCCCCCGCCCCCGCGCTCCCCCCCCGCTTCTCGGGCTCCCCTCGTGCTCCCCCCCGCTCCTCGGGCCCCCCTGCTCCCCTCACGCTCCCCCCCCGCCTCTCGCGCTCCCCTCGCACTCCGCCCCGCCCCTCGGGCTCCCCTCGCTCCCCCCCGCCCCTCGGGCTCCCTCTGCTCCCCTCCCGCTCCCCTCGCTCCCCCCCGCCCCTCCCGCTCCCCTCGCTCCCCCCCCCCCGCGCTGTCCGAGCCGGCACGTGCGCGGTGCTCAAGCGTCACTGCCGCCGCAGTCCGTTGGCGAGCGGCGCATGCGCGGCGGCGGGGAAGCAAGATGGCGGCGAGCAGGGAGGGCGTTTTCGCTCGGCGGCGGCGGCGGGTGAGTGCGGAGGTGGCGTGGAGTGAAGGATGTGGGGCCCCCGGGTGAGGCGAACGCATAGGTTCGGGGGGCGTCGGGCTGCATCCTGCCCGCTGCGGCCGTCGCTGCGTGGAGGCGGCGGTGCGGGGCGAGTGGGGGGGCGGGCTGGGACCCGGCGCCGCGCCGGGAGCGCGGGTGTGACTTTGCGTTTTGCGTGCGCGGCGTTTAGGGCGCCAGTTCGTTGGCAGCGCGGGCCGGGGCACGCGCTCGCCCCTGCGGAGGCGGCGCGGCGGAGCGGAGCGGGGGGGCAGGCGGGCCCCGGAGCAGGGTTGCGGCGCGGCGTCGGCCCTGTAGCGTTTCCAAACGGCTTACCCCGTAACGTACGATGCAAAGCGGTGTATTAAGACCTTTCCTTTGAGGGAAAGAAGGAAAAAGAAAGAAAGGGGGGAAAGAAAAAAAAAAAAACCACGGGAAAGAGAAAAAGAACGCGTGTAAATCGAAGTGTTTTGTTGGAAGCGAAATGCAATTTTCTGTCTTTGTTACAGAGGCGGAACCGACAATAGCAAATGCTGACAAAGAGCAAAGCCGGACGAGCGAGCGGTTTTTTGCGTTTACTCCCGAAGGGGCGGGCTGAAAGGAGGAAGCAAAAATGCAGCAGCGGACCCTCGATCTCCCCAGAAGCTGCGACAGTAGGAGGCGTTCTGGCCCGGGTAACCAAGGTAACTCTTGATGCGGAACGTTCGTTCTTTCGGCCTCCCTCCCGGAGGCAGCGCTGAGGACTAAGCGACCCGTTGCTGCCCTGCGCCTCTTGTTAACCGTAGCTGCCTTAGTTTTGCTTCGGTCGTTTGTATTTTGTTTTGTTATCGTACACGCGTACGTAGAAAAGGAAAGATAGGATATTTAATTTTTAGATTCGTTGCCACGGCTGAAGCTGAAGAGACAGAAAAACGTAAGCGAGCCGAAGTAATAAAATTAAAGGGAACCGAGCGAGAGCCGTCTCCGTCGCCCCGAAAGGGAAAGCCCGTTCCTCCCGGTGAGGAAGGTTCGCCGGTAATAGCGATCGGAATAACAGATGAGCGACATCTAACGGAAGGTGCGTACGCGTTACGGAAAGGACGCTGCGTCCATCCGTTTCCGTGCGCGTGACTCTCTGCATCTGTGAAGCGTCGTGCTTTAAGAGCTCCAAGACGGCAAATTCCCGTCTTCGGGGAACGGCGGTCAGGTGGCCAGAGAGAGAGGGAGAGGCAAGCGTGCGAATTGTAAAACGAAGAGGAAGGCTCATTTAGCGCGACCCCAGGTTAATTGCCTGGCAATGGTATTTGGGGCAGCAGAAAGACGGCAGCTCGAAGAAAAGGTAAAGCCTTGCGGAATTAGGACTCCTTCCTTCTCGTGTAGTAGATCCGCTTTTGTGCTTAGAAACAACTTTGGATTGTTAATTTCTGCTGAGCTTTGAATACGTCACGTCACGGACTCTTAGGCGACACGGGGGAGTTCAGCTGCGCAGCCTGCCAGAGGAACGTCGCCCACGAGGCCTCGCTAGCCTTGAGGAGCTGTAGGCGCCGATGCACGTGGCTCGTTCTGTCGGGCGCGAAGAGGTTTGCTTTGGCTGCCGAAATTTCAGCTTGGCTTTGCGCCCTGTAGCGGTGGTATTTTTGTATTTCTAAATTGTGTTAATGCTAGGCGTTCGGCACATCGGGGAACGACTGTGTGCTGCCGTGAAGAACTGCAGGCTCCCGCCCTCAGCCCTTTCTCGGCAAGTTATCGGGTGTCGAGAGCGGCCGGGAGACTCCGAATGCCGGCGGAAAGGTTCTCTGCCCGCTCCTGACGAGGAGCCTTCGGCCGCGGGAAGGTCGGCGGCGTCCTTCCCGGACTCGTGAGTAATAAGCCGCGGTTCGCGGGCCGGCAGGGCAGGGGAGGGGAGGGGAGGGGGGGGGGGAATAGCGCCTGGTAGCCCGGCGGCTCCGGCGTCGCCGTTGCTAGCGGGGCCCCGAGGTCCATGTGAAGCCTCAGCTGCCTGTCGGGAGCTTTGTTTTGGTGTGTTTACCTGGCAAAAGCAGCGAGGGAGGCCTCAAAGAAGAATTTTCGTGCCTAGGTGGGTAAGCTGCGACCCCAGCTGTCTTTGCCTTGCTTTGCCGCTTAGTGTCGTAACGGCGACTTGGGAGCCCGCGATAAAAACCGTTCCGGGGCCGAAGGGAGGCCCTGCGTTTGCCCCGCTTGGGAAACCGTCGTTAAAGCTTGGGGGGGGGGGCCGAGCTCCGAAAGGAGACTCTGCCGGTGACCTCGGTGGTCCGATTCGTTTGCAGGCTGACGTTCCGAGGGCCGGCGAGCGGAAGAGGAGCAGCTCAGCCCGTTCGGTTGATTTCGGCGATCCTGTTTTAAGGAAGCGCGTAAGTGCAGACGGGGTCTGGGAGGCTTTTCGCCCGAGACGGGAAAGAGCGAGGAAGACTGGAGAGCGTGGAAAAACTAGGTGCCGCGGGTACTGAAGCTGTTAAGGGCTGAGAGAATTTGGGCTTAAGCATCTGAAAGGGGCTGCTAACGCGCAAGGAGCGGTAAAATACCATCGCTGGACAGCAGGCTCCTTTCCGGCCCTCCGTCCCCCTCTGCAGCCTTCTCGTTCTGTTTGTTTCTGTTCCTCTTTTCTGGCTGGGCTGTGCAGCGATCCCGGAAGGACGTGTCTTTTGAGGTGTGCCTTTGCGAAGGTGGTTCGGCTGCCTGGGGGGATGGATCAAAGCCTTTGAGGCTCCCTCCGATCTGTTTCATTTCCTTTTGAATTTCTTCCTTTCTTTGCTTTCTCCTAGGGCGTCTGTCAGCTAACGAGTAAAGAAGATGGAACGGCCTGTCCGCAGAGGAGAACTGACGCACGGTAAACGTGAATACGCTAGACCTCCGCTACGTCACGGGCGTTTGTTTACGTCCGTGCGTTCCAATCTCTAGTTGCGCATTCGGGACGCGGCATCTGCCCGCTATCCGACTCCTCCGTGTAGCGTAGAAGGCGCTGTACAGCTGCCGGTCTCTCCGGGAGGTTGTTAGTGAGAAGGAGAACGGTGTATTCCAGCTCGCGACCGCCAAACGGGCTCCTTTAGGTCCGCTTTCAGACTTGGGGCCTACTTCATCGGTCCGCTTGGACGTGGTTTCTTGGGGGGAACGCTAGTGCTTTCCCTGTGCTTTTCCTGCGTCGAAACCGGTAGTTTATAGGCCAGAGCGGTTATGCCGTACCTTCCTTTGAGAGGCGTTTCGTCCGCGTCTCGGGCTTCGGGGAAAATCAATTGGACGGAATTGCCGAAGGCGCGCCTTGAAATAGGCGGTAAATCTAGAAGCGTGTCTGAATCGCGAGGGGCTCGTAACTTGGTCTTTGTCCTCAACGTCTGCTTTTCTTTCGCTCTTATTGCAGGCTTCCCTCCAACGATCGGCGTCGCTGCGGCGTCTCGTGTTTCACGGGCAGCGGTCTCTGCTCAGTAAGGACGTGAGAACTCCTGCGCTCCCGGAGAGCCCGGGATCCCTGCTCCGGGCTGGTCATTTTAGGCCTTTGTGCGGAGCGTTCTTTCTAGCTACGCGCCCCGCGTGAGCCTCTCCTTCGGCCGTTTTCCCAAGGCGGCGGAAACGCTTCTGGGAAACGCCGTCGTTTCCGAAACGTTTCGCCGTGTCCTTGCCGGTAGGGGATACCGTGAGAGCGGGCAGAGGCGGCCGACGTCTGTGCGAGGAAAGAAGCGTGGCGCAAAGAAGGGACCTCTTTGGCCCGCCTGGTCCGCTTTAGAGAGTTTTCTTTTGGACCCGAAGATCGGGTCTGCGAGTGCCGCGCTCAGCGCACGCGTTTGTTCCCCCCCCCCCCCCCGTTCTTTTAGCAAGACCGTGCGTGTCCTCGAGCTGTTTGTCCCGAGGGGGCAGTCGCTGCGGGAATTGCTGGGGAGGCCCTGACGGCGGGACGTGAAAAAGACGCATTTGACCGCGTGCGTGCGGCCGAAGGAACGTCGGCCCAAGAATCCGAAGAAGACATGCCGCGTGCCAGCATCTCGTACCGTTTAATAATAAAAACCGAGCAGTCTGTCAAGCAAATAGCGCGGCTTGCTTTGGGCTGTTTATTTTGTTTAACGATCAGTAAAGGCGAGAGGTCGAAAGTTCTAAAGAAGAACGGCTGCTTCTTGGAACGCTTGCAAATTGTCCCGTTAAGTAGGTGGGTGGTTTTTTTGTTTTTGTTTTGTTTTTTTAAGTGCAGCCTCTGACTCTTTTTTGTCTGTGGAGTATTTTGCAACGATGTTCAAAGGAAAGCGCTGTTACTGAAGCCTCTAGGAGCAGCGGCTCGAGCACGACACGCGGCGACGCTGCGCCTCGCAGCAGGCGCTGTAAATAAGGGCAGATGAGCCGAGGCGAGGGTGGTGAAATGTCTGCAAAGGGCGGGCGGGGGGGCTCTGCAGCGGTGTGCGCGTGCCGGGGGCGGCCGCGCGCCCTGCTGCCCTCGGGGCGTCAAAAAAGCAGTACGGCACGGAAAGGGGGGCGCGCAGGCGCACGGCGGCCGGCCGCGCGCCCTGCTGCCCTCGGGGCGTCCAAAAAGCGGTACGGCACGATAAAGGGGGGCGCGCATGCGCACTGGGTTCCGCCGTGCTCACTGCTGCCACCCTGTGTCCAAAAATCGGTACTGCACCCTGTGGGGGGGGCGCGCGTGCGCACAGCGTTCCGCCGCGCTCACTGCTGCCACCCTGTGTCCAAAAATCGGTACTGCACCCTGTGGGGGGGCTCGTGTGCGCACTGGGTTCCGCCGTGCTCACTGCTGCCACCCTGTGTCCAAAAAGCGGTACTGCACCCGGTGGGGGGGGCGCGCACGCGCACAGCGTTCCGCCGCGCTCACTGCTGCCACCCTGTGTCCAAAAAGCGGTACTGCACCCGGTGGGGGGGGCGCGCATGCGCAGACAGCCGGCGCGCACATGCTCAGTGCCGGTCGCCATGTTTGCTGCTGCTCTCCGCCGTTTCGGTAACGGGTAAGCGAATGGAGCGTGCTCGTCGCCCCTTCCCGGTGCTCTTGGAGCGGCCACGGGCTCGGGCAGCCTCGGGGCGCTCGCTGGGAGTCCCGGGCTGCCACGGCGGGCTGCGGTTCGCACGCGTGAGCCGCCCGGCTGCAGCGCCGCGGCGCGAGCATGCCATTGCGGGTCTCGCCTCCCTTCGTGCTCCCCCCCGCCCCTCGGGCTCCCCGGCTCCCCCCCGCCCCTCGGGATTCCCCGCTCCACCCGCCCCTCGCGCTCCCCCCCCGCTCCTCGGGCTCCCCCTGCTCCCCTCGCGCTCCCCCCCGCTTCTCGGGCTCCCCTCGCGCTCCCCCTGCTCCCCTCGCGCTCCCCCTGCTCCCCTCGCGCTCCCCCTGCTCCCCTCGCGCTCCGCCCCGCCCCTCGGGCTCCCCCTGCTCCCCTCGCGCTCCCCCCCGCTTCTCGGGCTCCCCTCGCGCTCCCCCCCGCTTCTCGGGCTCCCCCCTGCTTCTCAGGCTCTTCTCACGCTCCCCCCCGCTCCTCGGGCTCCCCTTGCTCCCCTCGCGCTCTGCCCCGCCCCTCGCACTCCCCCTGCTCCCCTCGCGCTCCCCCCCGCTTCTCGGGCTCCCCCCTGCTTCTCAGGCTTCTCTCGGGCTCCCCTTGCTCCCCTCGCGCTCCGCCCCGCCCCTCGCGCTCCCCCTGGTCCCCTCGCGCTCCCCCCCGCCCCCGCGCTCCCCCCCCGCTTCTCGGGCTCCCCTCGTGCTCCCCCCCGCTCCTCGGGCCCCCCTGCTCCCCTCACGCTCCCCCCCCGCCTCTCGCGCTCCCCTCGCACTCCGCCCCGCCCCTCGGGCTCCCCTCGCTCCCCCCCGCCCCTCGGGCTCCCTCTGCTCCCCTCCCGCTCCCCTCGCTCCCCCCCGCCCCTCCCGCTCCCCTCGCTCCCCCCCCCCCGCGCTGTCCGAGCCGGCACGTGCGCGGTGCTCAAGCGTCACTGCCGCCGCAGTCCGTTGGCGAGCGGCGCATGCGCGGCGGCGGGGAAGCAAGATGGCGGCGAGCAGGGAGGGCGTTTTCGCTCGGCGGCGGCGGCGGGTGAGTGCGGAGGTGGCGTGGAGTGAAGGATGTGGGGCCCCCGGGTGAGGCGAACGCATAGGTTCGGGGGGCGTCGGGCTGCATCCTGCCCGCTGCGGCCGTCGCTGCGTGGAGGCGGCGGTGCGGGGCGAGTGGGGGGGCGGGCTGGGACCCGGCGCCGCGCCGGGAGCGCGGGTGTGACTTTGCGTTTTGCGTGCGCGGCGTTTAGGGCGCCAGTTCGTTGGCAGCGCGGGCCGGGGCACGCGCTCGCCCCTGCGGAGGCGGCGCGGCGGAGCGGAGCGGGGGGGCAGGCGGGCCCCGGAGCAGGGTTGCGGCGCGGCGTCGGCCCTGTAGCGTTTCCAAACGGCTTACCCCGTAACGTACGATGCAAAGCGGTGTATTAAGACCTTTCCTTTGAGGGAAAGAAGGAAAAAGAAAGAAAGGGGGGAAAGAAAAAAAAAAAAACCACGGGAAAGAGAAAAAGAACGCGTGTAAATCGAAGTGTTTTGTTGGAAGCGAAATGCAATTTTCTGTCTTTGTTACAGAGGCGGAACCGACAATAGCAAATGCTGACAAAGAGCAAAGCCGGACGAGCGAGCGGTTTTTTGCGTTTACTCCCGAAGGGGCGGGCTGAAAGGAGGAAGCAAAAATGCAGCAGCGGACCCTCGATCTCCCCAGAAGCTGCGACAGTAGGAGGCGTTCTGGCCCGGGTAACCAAGGTAACTCTTGATGCGGAACGTTCGTTCTTTCGGCCTCCCTCCCGGAGGCAGCGCTGAGGACTAAGCGACCCGTTGCTGCCCTGCGCCTCTTGTTAACCGTAGCTGCCTTAGTTTTGCTTCGGTCGTTTGTATTTTGTTTTGTTATCGTACACGCGTACGTAGAAAAGGAAAGATAGGATATTTAATTTTTAGATTCGTTGCCACGGCTGAAGCTGAAGAGACAGAAAAACGTAAGCGAGCCGAAGTAATAAAATTAAAGGGAACCGAGCGAGAGCCGTCTCCGTCGCCCCGAAAGGGAAAGCCCGTTCCTCCCGGTGAGGAAGGTTCGCCGGTAATAGCGATCGGAATAACAGATGAGCGACATCTAACGGAAGGTGCGTACGCGTTACGGAAAGGACGCTGCGTCCATCCGTTTCCGTGCGCGTGACTCTCTGCATCTGTGAAGCGTCGTGCTTTAAGAGCTCCAAGACGGCAAATTCCCGTCTTCGGGGAACGGCGGTCAGGTGGCCAGAGAGAGAGGGAGAGGCAAGCGTGCGAATTGTAAAACGAAGAGGAAGGCTCATTTAGCGCGACCCCAGGTTAATTGCCTGGCAATGGTATTTGGGGCAGCAGAAAGACGGCAGCTCGAAGAAAAGGTAAAGCCTTGCGGAATTAGGACTCCTTCCTTCTCGTGTAGTAGATCCGCTTTTGTGCTTAGAAACAACTTTGGATTGTTAATTTCTGCTGAGCTTTGAATACGTCACGTCACGGACTCTTAGGCGACACGGGGGAGTTCAGCTGCGCAGCCTGCCAGAGGAACGTCGCCCACGAGGCCTCGCTAGCCTTGAGGAGCTGTAGGCGCCGATGCACGTGGCTCGTTCTGTCGGGCGCGAAGAGGTTTGCTTTGGCTGCCGAAATTTCAGCTTGGCTTTGCGCCCTGTAGCGGTGGTATTTTTGTATTTCTAAATTGTGTTAATGCTAGGCGTTCGGCACATCGGGGAACGACTGTGTGCTGCCGTGAAGAACTGCAGGCTCCCGCCCTCAGCCCTTTCTCGGCAAGTTATCGGGTGTCGAGAGCGGCCGGGAGACTCCGAATGCCGGCGGAAAGGTTCTCTGCCCGCTCCTGACGAGGAGCCTTCGGCCGCGGGAAGGTCGGCGGCGTCCTTCCCGGACTCGTGAGTAATAAGCCGCGGTTCGCGGGCCGGCAGGGCAGGGGAGGGGAGGGGAGGGGGGGGGGGAATAGCGCCTGGTAGCCCGGCGGCTCCGGCGTCGCCGTTGCTAGCGGGGCCCCGAGGTCCATGTGAAGCCTCAGCTGCCTGTCGGGAGCTTTGTTTTGGTGTGTTTACCTGGCAAAAGCAGCGAGGGAGGCCTCAAAGAAGAATTTTCGTGCCTAGGTGGGTAAGCTGCGACCCCAGCTGTCTTTGCCTTGCTTTGCCGCTTAGTGTCGTAACGGCGACTTGGGAGCCCGCGATAAAAACCGTTCCGGGGCCGAAGGGAGGCCCTGCGTTTGCCCCGCTTGGGAAACCGTCGTTAAAGCTTGGGGGGGGGGGCCGAGCTCCGAAAGGAGACTCTGCCGGTGACCTCGGTGGTCCGATTCGTTTGCAGGCTGACGTTCCGAGGGCCGGCGAGCGGAAGAGGAGCAGCTCAGCCCGTTCGGTTGATTTCGGCGATCCTGTTTTAAGGAAGCGCGTAAGTGCAGACGGGGTCTGGGAGGCTTTTCGCCCGAGACGGGAAAGAGCGAGGAAGACTGGAGAGCGTGGAAAAACTAGGTGCCGCGGGTACTGAAGCTGTTAAGGGCTGAGAGAATTTGGGCTTAAGCATCTGAAAGGGGCTGCTAACGCGCAAGGAGCGGTAAAATACCATCGCTGGACAGCAGGCTCCTTTCCGGCCCTCCGTCCCCCTCTGCAGCCTTCTCGTTCTGTTTGTTTCTGTTCCTCTTTTCTGGCTGGGCTGTGCAGCGATCCCGGAAGGACGTGTCTTTTGAGGTGTGCCTTTGCGAAGGTGGTTCGGCTGCCTGGGGGGATGGATCAAAGCCTTTGAGGCTCCCTCCGATCTGTTTCATTTCCTTTTGAATTTCTTCCTTTCTTTGCTTTCTCCTAGGGCGTCTGTCAGCTAACGAGTAAAGAAGATGGAACGGCCTGTCCGCAGAGGAGAACTGACGCACGGTAAACGTGAATACGCTAGACCTCCGCTACGTCACGGGCGTTTGTTTACGTCCGTGCGTTCCAATCTCTAGTTGCGCATTCGGGACGCGGCATCTGCCCGCTATCCGACTCCTCCGTGTAGCGTAGAAGGCGCTGTACAGCTGCCGGTCTCTCCGGGAGGTTGTTAGTGAGAAGGAGAACGGTGTATTCCAGCTCGCGACCGCCAAACGGGCTCCTTTAGGTCCGCTTTCAGACTTGGGGCCTACTTCATCGGTCCGCTTGGACGTGGTTTCTTGGGGGGAACGCTAGTGCTTTCCCTGTGCTTTTCCTGCGTCGAAACCGGTAGTTTATAGGCCAGAGCGGTTATGCCGTACCTTCCTTTGAGAGGCGTTTCGTCCGCGTCTCGGGCTTCGGGGAAAATCAATTGGACGGAATTGCCGAAGGCGCGCCTTGAAATAGGCGGTAAATCTAGAAGCGTGTCTGAATCGCGAGGGGCTCGTAACTTGGTCTTTGTCCTCAACGTCTGCTTTTCTTTCGCTCTTATTGCAGGCTTCCCTCCAACGATCGGCGTCGCTGCGGCGTCTCGTGTTTCACGGGCAGCGGTCTCTGCTCAGTAAGGACGTGAGAACTCCTGCGCTCCCGGAGAGCCCGGGATCCCTGCTCCGGGCTGGTCATTTTAGGCCTTTGTGCGGAGCGTTCTTTCTAGCTACGCGCCCCGCGTGAGCCTCTCCTTCGGCCGTTTT